>NC_090188.1:44487626-44527626 GCF_024679245.1 Pseudorasbora parva
TGTGTGTGTGTGTGTGTGTGTGTGTGTGTGTGTGTGTGGGGCAGACATAACAAAACGCAGCGCGCATTTTCTGTCTGATCTGAGTTTGATCTGAGCCCGTAGTTGGAAAAAGTGAGAGCAGTCAGACAAAGGATGTAGCAGCAAACATTAATAGAGAAAGAAAATGGTTGACATTAGCATTAATATTCTAAACCAAAAATGCAGTTATTGCCTACATAAGCTACCATATTTTCTGTTTAACTTTTATTCTGACTCCAGAAAGAAAAGGGCGTTTTTTCACTGAGCACATTCTCTGCAGTCTGAGCGCGATGCACTGCAGCTCACTCTCGCTCATGTCTGAGGTAAATCATTAACACCATCACCGCTTACTGGACACGTGTTTTATTGAACTAAATACATTACAATCGGCTAAAACGAATGCACAGGTTACTTTCCTGAACAAGCGCGCTCCCGAGTCGTCCGTGTTCTTCACACTGTCCACGTGAATCACGGCCCAGTTCGACGCGCACACGCAAAGGCAGTTCAGTAGGGAATGCGGATCTCTTAAAGGGGCCGCTCTATATTCCTATTCGTGTAATATGGACCTCCTCCAGGTATGGTGTGGTTCTGGTTCGCTCACTGGTACACTTTAACAATTTTTCATACGAACTTTGCCCTGTTCTGAATTAAACTGCCAGTGTAAAAACTCCCTTTATATTGTTAAAATGAGAGAAATCACTACTTACTCATTATTATTTAAGTTTAATGAGTAAGTTAAGTATATAAATTAAGTTTAGGCTTAAGAGACATGAACAATTTCTTAGATAAACATATCTATGACCTTTGATATGTCTAGTCTTCATGCTGTATTGATTATTATTGAATAAGTATGGTTTCACTAATAATAAATGTACATTTGCATAAAGAATGCATATTTGTCCATACCTATGTTGGTTAGAGTATTAAAAACTTAATTTAAACTTAATTTAAGAGACATTTACAATTGCTAAAAAGGTGTGATTAAATTGGAATTAATCGCGAGTTAACTCATGACAATCATGCAGTTAATCGCGATTCAATATTTTAATCGATTGACAGCCCTACAGTGCCCTCCACAATTATTGGCACCCCTGTTTAAGATTAGGTCCCGGACTTCTAAAAATTCTCCTTTTTTTTAAAACAACATAGAACCAAATTGTAAAAAAAGAGAAAAATCCTACCTTTCATTTAAGTACATTACTTAGCTGGTAAAAAAAAAAATATCACAGATTTGGAAAGAAAAAATAATAATTTGATATCGTATCGTGACATATCGTATCGTAACCCTGGCATATCGAGGTGCATCGTATCGTGAGTTTAAGTGTATCGTCCCATCCCTAATGGGTAGCTTTAGGGGCAGTGTGTGTGTGTGTGTGCGCGCATGCGTGTGTGTGTGATGGGTAGCTTTAGGGGCAGTGTGTGTGTGTGTGCGCGCATGCGTGTGTGTGTGATGGGTAGCTTTAGGGGCAGTGTGTGTGTGTGTGCGCGCATGCGTGTGTGTGTGATGGGTAGCTTTAGGGGCAGTGTGTGTGTGTGTGCGCGCATGCGTGTGTGTGTGATGGGTAGGTTTAGGGGCAGTGTGTGTGTGTGTGCGCGCATGCGTGTGTGTGTGATGGGTAGCTTTAGGGGCAGTGTGTGTGTGTGTGTGCGCGCATGCGTGTGTGTGTGATGGGTAGGTTTAGGGGCAGTGTGTGTGTGTGTGTGCGCGCATGCGTGTGTGTGTGATGGGTAGCTTTAGGGGCAGTGTGTGTGTGTGTGCGCGCATGCGTGTGTGTGTGATGGGTAGGTTTAGGGGCAGTGTGTGTGTGTGTGCGCGCATGCGTGTGTGTGTGATGGGTAGCTTTAGGGGCAGTGTGTGTGTGTGTGTGCGCGCATGCGTGTGTGTGTGATGGGTAGGTTTAGGGGCAGTGTGTGTGTGTGTGCGCGCATGCGTGTGTGTGTGATGGGTAGCTTTAGGGGCAGTGTGTGTGTGTGTGCGCGCATGCGTGTGTGTGTGATGGGTAGCTTTAGGGGCAGTGTGTGTGTGTGTGTGCGCGCATGCGTGTGTGTGTGATGGGTAGCTTTAGGGGCAGTGTGTGTGTGTGTGCGCGCATGCGTGTGTGTGTGATGGGTAGCTTTAGGGGCAGTGTGTGTGTGTGTGTGTGCGCGCATGCGTGTGTGTGTGATGGGTAGCTTTAGGGGCAGTGTGTGTGTGTGTGTGCGCGCATGCGTGTGTGTGTGATGGGTAGCTTTAGGGGCAGTGTGTGTGTGTGTGCGCGCATGCGTGTGTGTGTGATGGGTAGGTTTAGGGGCAGTGTGTGTGTGTGTGCGCACATGCGTGTGTGTGTGATGGGTAGCTTTAGGGGCAGTGTGTGTGTGTGTGCGCGCATGCGTGTGTGTGTGATGGGTAGCTTTAGGGGCAGTGTGTGTGTGTGTGTGCGCGCATGCGTGTGTGTGTGATGGGTAGCTTTAGGGGCAGTGTGTGTGTGTGCGCGCATGCGTGTGTGTGTGATGGGTAGGTTTAGGGGCAGTGTGTGTGTGTGTGCGCATGCGTGTGTGTGTGATGGGTAGCTTTAGGGGCAGTGTGTGTGTGTGTGCGCGCATGCGTGTGTGTGTGATGGGTAGCTTTAGGGGCAGTGTGTGTGTGTGTGCGCGCATGCGTGTGTGTGTGATGGGTAGCTTTAGGGGCAGTGTGTGTGTGTGTGCGCGCATGCGTGTGTGTGTGATGGGTAGCTTTAGGGGCAGTGTGTGTGTGTGTGCGCGCATGCGTGTGTGTGTGATGGGTAGGTTTAGGGGCAGTGTGTGTGTGTGTGCGCGCATGCGTGTGTGTGTGATGGGTAGCTTTAGGGGCAGTGTGTGTGTGTGTGTGCGCATGCGTGTGTGTGTGATGGGTAGGTTTAGGGGCAGTGTGTGTGTGTGTGCGCGCATGCGTGTGTGTGTGATGGGTAGCTTTAGGGGCAGTGTGTGTGTGTGTGTGCGCGCATGCGTGTGTGTGTGATGGGTAGCTTTAGGGGCAGTGTGTGTGTGTGTGCGCGCATGCGTGTGTGTGTGATGGGTAGGTTTAGGGGCAGTGTGTGTGTGTGTGCGCATGCGTGTGTGTGTGATGGGTAGCTTTAGGGGCAGTGTGTGTGTGTGTGCGCGCATGCGTGTGTGTGTGATGGGTAGCTTTAGGGGCAGTGTGTGTGTGTGTGCGCGCATGCGTGTGTGTGTGATGGGTAGCTTTAGGGGCAGTGTGTGTGTGTGTGCGCGCATGCGTGTGTGTGTGATGGGTAGCTTTAGGGGCAGTGTGTGTGTGTGTGCGCGCATGCGTGTGTGTGTGATGGGTAGGTTTAGGGGCAGTGTGTGTGTGTGTGCGCGCATGCGTGTGTGTGTGATGGGTAGCTTTAGGGGCAGTGTGTGTGTGTGTGTGCGCATGCGTGTGTGTGTGATGGGTAGCTTTAGGGGCAGTGTGTGTGTGTGTGCGCGCATGCGTGTGTGTGTGATGGGTAGCTTTAGGGGCAGTGTGTGTGTGTGTGCGCGCATGCGTGTGTGTGTGATGGGTAGGTTTAGGGGCAGTGTGTGTGTGTGTGTGCGCATGCGTGTGTGTGTGATGGGTAGGTTTAGGGGCAGTGTGTGTGTGTGTGCGCACATGCGTGTGTGTGTGATGGGTAGCTTTAGGGGCAGTGTGTGTGTGTGTGTGCGCGCATGCGTGTGTGTGTGTGATGGGTAGCTTTAGGGGCAGTGTGTGTGTGTGTGTGCGCGCATGCGTGTGTGTGTGATGGGTAGCTTTAGGGGCAGTGTGTGTGTGTGTGCGCATGCGTGTGTGTGTGATGGGTAGGTTTAGGGGCAGTGTGTGTGTGTGTGCGCACATGCGTGTGTGTGTGATGGGTAGCTTTAGGGGCAGTGTGTGTGTGTGTGTGCGCGCATGCGTGTGTGTGTGATGGGTAGCTTTAGGGGCAGTGTGTGTGTGTGCGCGCATGCGTGTGTGTGTGATGGGTAGGTTTAGGGGCAGTGTGTGTGTGTGTGCGCATGCGTGTGTGTGTGATGGGTAGCTTTAGGGGCAGTGTGTGTGTGTGTGCGCGCATGCGTGTGTGTGTGATGGGTAGCTTTAGGGGCAGTGTGTGTGTGTGTGCGCGCATGCGTGTGTGTGTGATGGGTAGCTTTAGGGGCAGTGTGTGTGTGTGTGCGCGCATGCGTGTGTGTGTGATGGGTAGCTTTAGGGGCAGTGTGTGTGTGTGTGCGCGCATGCGTGTGTGTGTGATGGGTAGGTTTAGGGGCAGTGTGTGTGTGTGTGCGCGCATGCGTGTGTGTGTGATGGGTAGGTTTAGGGGCAGTGTGTGTGTGTGTGTGCGCATGCGTGTGTGTGTGATGGGTAGCTTTAGGGGCAGTGTGTGTGTGTGTGCGCGCATGCGTGTGTGTGTGATGGGTAGCTTTAGGGGCAGTGTGTGTGTGTGTGCGCGCATGTGTGTGTGTGTGATGGGTAGCTTTAGGGGCAGTGTGTGTGTGTGTGTGCGCATGCGTGTGTGTGTGATGGGTAGCTTTAGGGGCAGTGTGTGTGTGTGCGCGCATGCGTGTGTGTGTGATGGGTAGGTTTAGGGGCAGTGTGTGTGTGTGTGCGCGCATGCGTGTGTGTGTGATGGGTAGCTTTAGGGGCAGTGTGTGTGTGTGTGTGCGCATGCGTGTGTGTGTGATGGGTAGGTTTAGGGGCAGTGTGTGTGTGTGTGTGCGCGCATGCGTGTGTGTGTGATGGGTAGCTTTAGGGGCAGTGTGTGTGTGTGTGTGCGCGCATGCGTGTGTGTGTGATGGGTAGCTTTAGGGGCAGTGTGTGTGTGTGCGCGCATGCGTGTGTGTGTGATGGGTAGGTTTAGGGGCAGTGTGTGTGTGTGTGCGCGCATGCGTGTGTGTGTGATGGGTAGCTTTAGGGGCAGTGTGTGTGTGTGTGTGTGCGCGCATGCGTGTGTGTGTGATGGGTAGCTTTAGGGGCAGTGTGTGTGTGTGTGCGCGCATGCGTGTGTGTGTGATGGGTAGGTTTAGGGGTAGTGTGGGGGGATAGAAAATACAGCTTGTACTGTTTAAAAACCATTACGCCTAGAATATTCCCACATTTCACAAAAACGTGTGTGTGTGTGTGTGTGTGTGTGTGTGTGTGTGTGTGTGTGTGTGTGTGTTTCAGTGTTCGATGATGAGGATGAGAATAAGCTGACCTACACAGAGATCCATCAGCAGTACAAGCAGCTGGTGAGCGAGCGTCGCCTCAATGCTTCTTCTTCTTCCTCTTCCTCCTCCTCTTCTTCTTCCTCTTCTTCCTCCTCCTCTTCTTCTTCCTCTTCCTCTTCCTCTTCTTCTTCTTCTCCTCCTCATCCTTCCTCTTCCTCTTCTTCCTCTTCCTCTTCCTCGTCTTTGTCTTCTTCCTCTTCCTCCTCTTCCTCTTCCTCTTCCTCCTCTTCCTCTTCCTCCTCTTCTTCCTCTTCCTCCTCTTCTTCTTCTTCCTCTTCCTCTTCCTCCTCTTCCTCTTCCTCCTCTTCTTCTTCCTCTTCCTCTTCCTCTTCCTCTTCTTCCTCTTCTTCTTCCTCTTCCTCTTCCTCTTCCTCTTCTTCCTCTTCTTCTCCTCCTCATCCTTCTTCCTCTTCCTCATCATCTTCTTCTCCTTCCTCTTCCTCCTCTTCTTCTTCTTCATCGAGTGCTCTGAGTGATTGACCGCTGCTGTGATTGGCAGGTGGAGCGTCTGCTGGAGAGCTTCCTGCAGGAGGTGGGCATCACCGAGCCTCAGTTTGTGAGCGCCTGCTCGTCTCTCAGCGGCTCCAAAGCTCTGCAGGTCAGACTGCTCTGGATGGGGCTTACCCTTACAAACACTGCTCTAATGCCTTCCTCACACTACACGATATTAGCCGGATTTGGCACGATCTGTTTGACGTAAGGTGTCGTAGGGATTCGTAAACGATAATGGACGTCGGGACGCAAGAATCGGTCGTTTCATCTCGTATAGTGTGTCATAGTATACGACAACTGACTCCGCGTCTGCGATAGTTCACCACGCCACGACAGAAAGACTAGAATGTTGAATATTTTAGCGGTCCTTCACGACGGGTTCCGTCACGTGTGCCGCTGACCAACCGGAGCACAGACAGCTTTCAAACGCGGCGAAGCGCATGAGAGATGACGGAGCGGCTAACTTTAGGAGGAAAGTGGAGCGGTGGCAACAGAACTCCTGCCTGTACGGTGTGTCAAAATAATAAAGAGAAACGCTGGCGAACGATAGCGGAAGCCCTTCAGCGACCCGGCGAGTAACGTTACTGGAATGGAAGCTTAATAGATGATTTACAAATACGTTGTGTTGGCCAGCTTTTACTACTGGCTAATAACTAGATATTTAATATAAAAACAACAATATTTGACCTCAAGTTCTCTGTGGAGGATTGACAGCCCATACTGTCCTCTTCCAGCACGTCAGGAACGTGTCCATTGTCGGGTTTTCTTTCTATTTTTGCGCTTTTCTAAACATAAAACAGCCAAAACACGCTGCTTCAGGCATCGTTTGTTTCCGCTCGTTTCTGGAAGTCGATGACATCACGCACGTCGTGAACACAAGCGATGATTGGTCGCGTAGTCAACCTGTAGTCTGACATGTTTCCAGTCCAGACACGAGATTTTAGGAGTCAAAATCGTGTAATCTGACACGGTGACTATCGTAACAGACAAACATATCGTGTAGTCTGAAGCAGGCATTAGAGACACACATAATGATGCCAGAGGATGTGGATCTCCGATGACATTTTCATCTTTATTACCATCTCTCACTGCTAGTCCCACACCAGTGACTCCCTCACGTACACTAATACGTCATAACAGATAAACGCTTATACATTAAAGCACATCTCCGGATCACTGCGCGCTATAATGCGGCTCAGACGCGCGATCATGTGACTGGTGGTGAAGCCAGTTATTGCCATCGAAAATAAAGTAATGTTTTAAGTAGAGTAACGTTACATTTGTTATATACACTGTAAAGATGAATATTACTTTAACCTTAAAACGCTGGATTATAAACCTGTTAAAGGGCGTTCCTTTTCACAAGATGTGATATAAACCTCTAGTGTCTCCTGAATGTGTGTGTGAAGTTTCAGCTCAAAACACCCCCAGATGATTTATTATACTGTTAAATTTGCCTCTATTTGGGTGTGAGCAAACACAGAGTTTTTGTGTGTGTCCCTTTAAATGCAAATGAGCTGCTTCTCCCTGCCCCCTTCCAGAAGAGGGCGGAGCCTGAGCTTCAGACACTCCGTCAGAACAGGCCGATCTCAGTCAGACTAATGTCAGAGATGAGCAGCTTTAGATCAGCCGTACGGGTTTGAGTCTGAGGCGACACACACACTGAACTAGCGGATCATTGATGTAGCATTAGCTGTGGAGTTACGCTGCTCAGCTCATCCACTATCATGAGTCGTCATGTTCATCTATAGAGTGTGTGTCGGTGCTCGTGTGGGAACGCAACACGTCCGACAACACAACGCATAATAAGATTAGATTAGATTCAACTTTATTGTCATTACACAAGTACAGGTACGAGGCAACACAATGCGGTTTAGGTCTAACCAGAAGTGCAGGACAGGGTTATTTACTGATAGAAATAGAGATGGTTATTGCTATAAACAGAATATACAGGTTAATATGTACTATATAAGTATAATATACAGATAACTATTACTGTAAACAGAATTTACAGGTGAATATGTACTATGAATATGATATACAATATTATATACAGATGGTTATTACTATAAACGTATTTACACATCAATGTATACAATAAGTTAGATTAAGATGAGCAGTATAGCAATGGATGATATAATAATAATAATAATAATAATAATAATAAATATTTATTTGTATAACACTTTTCATACAGGAAATGCAACTCAGTGCGTCCTGAGCGTAAAACAATAATAGGAATACAAATTCACACAGAACCAGCAGACAATACAATATATAAAATAAAGTAATTTGCGATTTATCAACTCAGTGTCAGTAAAGAAAGCTTCACATCAGATTATTATTCTGATAAGCAACCGTAAAGAGCTTAACCCGCTTTTTAAAAATGTAACTGCTTGGAGCCTCTTTCACTTCATTAGGAAGATCATTTGTAATATCTGGCTCATAGTGGCTTAAAGCAGAGCCAGCGGATCGGTTCTGCTGAAGGTTAGCAGTAGAGGAGCTCAAACATCAGCTGGACAGACAGTCTGAGATGTGTAGAGGTGTCAGATCATACAGTGTTTAATAAACCAATAAGAGAACCTTAAGGTCAGTCCGTTGAAGAGCTGGTAGGTGTAGTGCGCTCTCCTCTTCACTTTCATCAGTACTCTGGCAGCTGTAGAGCCCTTAGGTAAGCCAGTTTAAACCGAGTTACAATAACCAAGAGGAGAGAAGATAACCAGAGCTGGACAAATACACAACCCCATTACTGGAGTAACAGCACTGCTGGTCTAATATTACTCCATTACAAGTGAAAGTTGTAAACTGATTTTTACTGGAGTAATAGTACAGAAGTATATGTTTTCAGAAGTACTTAAGTATCAAAAGTAAATGTCCTTCTTTATGTCGCCGCATTATTGTATTATAGTTGTATAAATGCACATTATGCCATTGCCATCATGGTTTAAGCCAGTCAGTGACGCTCCATCTGACACACTAGCGTAGTGGACCATTGCTAACCATCTGCTAGTTACCCCGAGGGGCATTTCTCACCGGAGCTGTCCTTTAAGGCCCGGCGGGCTGGAGTGTTTTGGCAATGGCACAATGGAAGGGCATTTGAAGCATGTTGGTACAGCTGCTTGGGCAAGAGACAGGTTGAAAATGTCCTGAAAGACCAGGGCATTGCAGACATCTGTGGAGGAGAGGGATTGGTGGGTGGCCAGCTGAGGGTTTGAGCTTGGTGGCAGTTTCTCTGGTGTCTCTTTCAAAGCGAGCATAAGTCCTTTAGCTGGTTCAGGAAGTTGGCATCAGTGGCGGTGCGAGTGGAGTGGGTGGGTTTGTAGTCCCGATGGCCTGAATGCCCTGCCACATGCGTCGAGGATCACAGTTGGAAACATGTCCCTCTGTCCTCTTCAGGTTTGCTCTGGCTGTGCTGTAGGCTTCTCCTGATCTGAAGGCCGTATTGCGTGTCTTCAGCAGGAGTCGCAGCTCCCCGATCACCCATGGCTTCTGAGTAGGGGATGTGGTGATCAGCTTCTGGGTTGTAACATTGACTATGTTTACATGGACAACAATACTCCGATATTAATCTGATTAAGACAATACTCTGATTAAGAGGCTGCCATGTAGACAGCGGTTTCTAATGACCTTTATCCGGTTAAAGTCGTAATCTAACTACACATAAATCGGGTTAAGACATGTGGAGTATGCCTATTTTAGTCGCATTATCAGAGAGCATTACAGACATGTACACACCTTAATCTAACTATAACGTCGTGTCGGAGATTTCGCCGCATTTTGTGACAGGACACGTTAAGCTACTCACACCAGGGAAGTGCAGAGGGGGGTTTGGGGGTTCGAGCCGCTGCCCTTTCTGAAAATTAAGCAAAAGTGACCCTCTCAACAATCATCGATAATATTGTGGCCAATAAAACAGAATTGGAATTATAATTAATATAACAACGTGTACAAAACAGAATATCCTTATGGCGGAAAAGTCCCGTTTATCTTTTACGTATCTGTCCGTCTGAAATGTCGTTGCGATCACGCGTCGCTATGGGCGGTGTGTGTTTTGCTTGACTGTTCATTCTGAACACTGCGTCCTCTCTATATTGTGTTGTAATTAGCTAATATGCTCATTAATCGCGAACCGGATGGGTCATTCAGTGAACGCCTGTGGCTCGACGGCAGGAAAAACGAAACCTTTTTCACCGTTAATCAAATCTATTATTCTAAATGTAGGCTGTCAAGAAGGAGGACAGACCGGCAGTGTCTCTTCAAAAATAAATAAATAAATAACTTAAATGTATATAAAAACGAGTGATTTTTATACTTCTTAATGTAAAGTAACACTGTCCAACAGCGACACCTGCAGGTGAAGTTACAGCGGGTTTCCTGAGCCCATTCATTTGAACAGACCTGCCAAAGTCACGCTATGATTGGATGTTGGAGAACATAGACCGGTTTCATTACGTCCCCATGCTAGGCTATGTTCTTTCACATGTAAAACGGGAACATGAACGGAGTACTCTAAAAGCCACTCATGTAAACACCTTGACCAGAATATTGTCTTATTTACAGTAAGGCCAATAATTAGATTACTGCTGCACAGATGGCTTCACACGGCTGATAAATAACGGAACTAATCAAGAACTAATTCATGATTCGGATCGCCAGAGTCTCGTGATTTCAGCAGATTGACACACGATCTGAATCATGAATCGATTCACTGACTCATAACGCCGCATTCACACGGGGCGTAGGCGTTAACGCCTCCCATTTACTTTTAATTGGTGACATCATCCGTTGCCGAACTGAATTGTGGGTTCCGTCGCGGCGCTTCACTCGCGTTGCAAGCGGCAGAAGTTGAAGAATTCTCAACTTTTCAAGCGCCAGCGCAGGCGTCATCCAATCAGATCGCCGTATGCAAATATCCTACAGCAGACAATAGCCAATTACGTTCATTACTGCTCCGTGAAACATCCAGACCATAGACCGTTAAAAATCCAGACGCAGCTCCTGGACCACTACGTGATATTCTTCCCGCTGTCGGCGCTTTTTCGGGATTTAATGTACTTAACAGCTTCGTGCACCTGTGCAGTGCGCTGACAACAACTACACGGGCAATCGCACTCGCACATACAACCAAAAAAGGCGCTTTTTTGTGTTGTGTTTTGGTCCAAGCGGCAAGTTAATGTGATTGGCTGTTGTCACTATGACGATCGCGTCAGCACCCAGCTTCAGCCACGCCCTCCGTCAAGCGTTAACGCCTACGCCCCGTGTGAATGCGGCGTAACGGTTCGAAGCTTTGTTCTGAAATCGGCCATCACTATATAAGTCGTTATTTAGTGTTTTCCCGCACTAACTCTATTCTGGCCTCTTCATCAATGATAGTAGAGCCGCTGTAGTGAGATGGGCTTTGTAACGACGTCTTTAGTGCCTTTATGGGTCTTGAGAGAGGAAATGACATTGGTGTCAATGAAGGCCTTTCTGAGCCATCGGATTTCAACACTAATATCTTCATCTGTGTGTGAAGATGAGCGGAGGTCTGACGGCTGGCCAACCACAGGAGGAATTAATCACAGAGTTTACATTTATCGCTGAACTAACCCTTTAAGGCCTTAACTCGCTTGAGTCCTGATAACTGCTGCTCACTGCTGTATTTTTTCTTCTGCTATTGGAGCGAATGGAAAAGCTTAAATCGAGTAGTTTCGGTTCACCTCTAAAGGTTTAGATGTCTGCTGCTTCTGAGAGAAAGGCTCTTGTTTCGGCTCGTTCCTGAGGCCTGAATTAAAGGCTGGTTATCATGAAAACATCCCAGCCTGTCCTGAGCAGACCCTGAGACACACACGCAGGCAGGTTCAGGCCGGTGGCGGAGATTAGAGAACGGGGTTAGTGAGCCAGCAGACTGACCTGAGCCAGAAACTGCTGATCAGCTGAAGTCAGCCATTAATGCAAACACACCGTAAAGAAGATTTTCACTGCGAAGGTCAACGTTCAACCACAGAGCCAATCAGATTTGAGCTCTGTGCATCACATGTCCAGAGACACCATACCAGAAATAAAGCTGACTTGCTATTTGCACTACAAAACCTTATTTCACCTGCTCATTGTAAAGTTACGTTTCTTTGCCTTCGCACCGAATGCAGTTTCACTACACTGAGAATTAGAGTAAGTGTGATTTATTAAATGAGTGTTTGATCAGAGCTGGACAGTAACGGAGAACATTTACTTCAGGACAATTCTGACGGATCTGTACTTTACTCCAGTGCCATTTTTGGGGAGAACTCATGACAGGCAAATACTGTACCATTTAGCTGCATTATATACATTATATACATTATATAGCATTATATAGCATTATATAGCATTATATACATTATATAGCATTATATAGCATTATATAGCATTATATACATTATATACATTATATAGCATTATATAGCATTATATACATTATATAGCATTATATACATTATATAGCATTATATAACATTATATAGCATTATATACATTATATAGCATTAAATACATTATATACATTATATAGCATTAAATACATTATATAGCATTAAATACATTATATACATTATATAGCATTATATAGCATTATATACATTATATAGCATTATATACATTATATAGCATTATATAACATTATATAGCATTATATACATTATATAGCATTAAATACATTATATACATTATATAGCATTAAATACATTATATAGCATTAAATACATTATATACATTATATAGCATTATATAGCATTATATACATTATATAGCATTATATACATTATATAGCATTATATAACATTATATAGCATTATATACATTATATAGCATTATATACATTATATAGCATTATATAACATTATATAGCATTATATAGCATTATATACATTATATAGCATTATATAGCATTATATACATTATATAGCATTATATACATTATATAGCATTATATAGCATTATATACATTATATAACATTATATAGCATTATATACATTATATAGCATTATATACATTATATAGCATTATATAACATTATATAGCATTATATAGCATTATATACATTATATAACATTATATAGCATTATATACATTATATAGCATTATATAGCGTTATATACATTATATAGCATTATATAGCATTATATACATTATATAGCATTATATACATTATATAGCATTATATAACATTATATAGCATTATATACATTATATAGCATTATATACATTATATAGCATTATATACATTATATAGCATTATATAACATTATATAGCATTATATAACATTATATAGCATTATATAGCATTATATAGCATTATATACATTATATAGCATTATATAGCATTATATACATTATATAGCATTATATACATTATATAGCATTATATAACATTATATAGCATTATATACATTATATAGCATTAAATACATTATATACATTATATAGCATTATATAACATTATATAGCATTATATACATTATATAGCATTATATACATTATATAGCATTATATACATTTTATAGCATTATATAACATTATATACATTATATAGCATTATATACATTATATAGCATTATATAACATTATATAGCATTATATACATTATATAGCATTATATAGCATTATATACATTATATAGCATTATATACATTATATACATTATATAGCATTATATAGCATTATATAGCATTATATACATTATATAGCATTATATAGCATTATATACATTATATAGCATTATATACATTATATAGCATTATATACATTATATAGCATTATATAACATTATATACATTATATAGCATTAAATACATTATATACATTATATAGCATTAAATACATTATATAGCATTAAATACATTATATACATTATATAGCATTATATAGCATTATATACATTATATAGCATTATATACATTATATAGCATTATATAACATTATATAGCATTATATACATTATATAGCATTAAATACATTATATACATTATATAGCATTAAATACATTATATAGCATTAAATACATTATATACATTATATAGCATTATATAGCATTATATACATTATATAGCATTATATACATTATATAGCATTATATAACATTATATAGCATTATATACATTATATAGCATTATATACATTATATAGCATTATATAACATTATATAGCATTATATAGCATTATATACATTATATAGCATTATATACATTATATAGCATTATATACATTATATAGCATTATATAGCATTATATACATTATATAGCATTATATACATTATATAGCATTATATACATTATATAGCATTATATAACATTATATAGCATTATATACATTATATAGCATTATATACATTATATAGCATTATATAACATTATATAGCATTATATAGCATTATATACATTATATAACATTATATAGCATTATATACATTATATAGCATTATATAGCGTTATATACATTATATAGCATTATATAGCATTATATACATTATATAGCATTATATACATTATATAGCATTATATAACATTATATAGCATTATATACATTATATAGCATTATATACATTATATAGCATTATATACATTATATAGCATTATATACATTATATAGCATTATATAACATTATATAGCATTATATACATTATATAGCATTATATAGCATTATATACATTATATAGCATTATATACATTATATAGCATTATATAACATTATATAGCATTATATACATTATATAGCATTAAATACATTATATACATTATATAGCATTATATAACATTATATAGCATTATATACATTATATAGCATTATATACATTATATAGCATTATATACATTTTATAGCATTATATAACATTATATACATTATATAGCATTATATACATTATATAGCATTATATAACATTATATAGCATTATATACATTATATAGCATTATATAGCATTATATACATTATATAGCATTATATACATTATATAGCATTATATACATTTTATAGCATTATATAACATTATATACATTATATAGCATTATATAGCATTATATACATTATATAGCATTATATACATTTTATAGCATTAAATAACATTTTATAGCATTATATAAATTATATAGCATTATGTACATTATATAACATTATATACATTATATACATTATATAGCATTATATAGCATTAAATAACATTATATAGCATTATATACATTATATAGCATTAAATAACATTATATACATTATATAGCATTAAATAACATTAAATAACATTATATAGCATTATATAGCATTATATACATTATATAGCATTAAATAACATTATATACATTATATAGCATTATGTAACATTATATAGCATTATATAACATTATATAGCATTATATAACATTATATAGCATTATATACATTATATAGCATTATATAGCATTATATAATATTATATACATTATATAGCATTATATAAATAGGCAGGGTTTACATTCTCTTTTGGCTTGCGCAGTCGTCACACACACACACACTCACACACACACACACAGACGAGCGCGTCAATGTATTGCGTAATGCCATTGCGGAGAGAGAATATTCTTTCCGGTGAAATCACAAAACTAAATTGCACACACACATGCAGTGTGTCCATGCTCTTAATAAACAATCACTGATGAACATTTTAATGAGGAAAACTATACGAGCGGATTAAAACTCTGAACATTTGAGGCGATTTTCTAAAAGTCTACTATTACACCACTGAGGAACTCAAATATAAGCAGCGGATGCACGTATTTATCCACTCATGCGAAGAATCTCGGGACTAATAATATATTTGACAGTTAATGCAGATATTGTTTGAAATAGTCCCAGATGAATTATTCCCAACTAGAATTAGACCTAGAGTTCCGTTCCCTGTGCTCTTTGACCTGTTATGGCCTAGCTTTGAATTAGTCTATTATTTTAAATAAACATAAAAACAGTTATGATTTCATCATTACATAATGATTTAATATCTATTGGCCGTATTTATTAGTACACAATTACCGTCACACACCTGTTGGTAATGGAAAGGAGAAGGACGAAGGATAACCAGATCCAAAAATCTCCAAAATATATTGGCAATATAAAAATAAAACATCACGAGTAGGCCAGAGAAGCCTAAATGACCCATTCATGTTCAGAGGAAACATTCATGTTGAAGAACTGCTAATAATAAAGATGGAGAAGACTGGATCAGCTGTGCTCTGTGTTTGTGGAACACTCGATGCGGCCCAGCCTGAGCTGCTGTAGTTTAGTCCCATGCAGCAGTCATGAGGTTTGAGTAATGAAGCTCGCCTCTGCTCGCCTCGGTCCGCCTCTGCTTTTGATGACGTTTGTGAGCATGTTTCATTTGAAACGTATTTATCATCTCGGAGAGTTTTAACCTTCCTTCTGCAGCTCATATAGGGATGGATAATCCCGAGCTGTGAGGAAAGGGGGCGGTGTCTGTCTGTTATCCAGTGGGAGGAGCAGCCGTGTGTGTGTGTGTGTGTGTGTGTGTGTGTGTGTGTGTGTGTGTGTGTGTGTGTGTGTGTGTGTGTGTGTGTGTGTGTGTGTGTGTGTGTGTGTGTGTGTATTTCTGTTCTCCACACCAGGGGTTTTCAAACTGGGGTCCTCCAGAAAATTGCAGAGAATAAAAAGTCAAAGCCGGATAAAGTCTACCGGACGGTCTGTTTCAGGCCTAGCGTCTCCTGTTCTGCAGTTTGTCCAGATCTGTGTGTTTGTCTCCGTCTAGCACGAGTAACGCAGTACACGAGAGGCTTTTACATTATTGTGAAAGTTGCTTATACAAATAGTTTTTAAATGAAAATGTTCTTCTTCAGGTTAATAAAGCCAACATTCAGTACAGCCAAATTAAGTTTGGAAACAATATTTTGTACTTATAATACGTCACACTATCAATCTAACGGTTACATTTTTTTGTCATAAGAACGTGGATTTCAGAAAGGAGGTCCCTCATGAAGGTTCATCATACGGCGGCCCTTGATCATAAAGTTAACCCCTGCTCTAGACCGTAGGAAGAGATGATGTGTGTGTGTGTGTGTGTGTGTGTGTGTGTGTGTGTGTGTATGTGTGTGTGTGTGTGTGTGTGTGTGTGTGTGTGTGTGTGTGTGTGTGTGTGTGTGTGTGTGTGTGAGGCTCCTGATGTCAGTGGCGTGACCTTTGGCTCTTCCTTTAACAGGCTGTTCTCCAGCCAGTTCTTGCCACCAGTGACTTCCAGATGTTCCGCTCCCTGATGGTCCAGAAGAACATGGAGCTCCAGCTGCAGGCGCTGCACGTCATCAAAGAGAGAAACGGTAATTACTCCACAGACGTGTGTGTGTGTTTGACTTTAGGACTGTCGCACCATTAACAATTGAATGCGTTTCTGATTTGTTTATATTTCTGTCAGCTGCATGACGATACAGTTTGCTTTCTCTTGTGCTATATAATGCCAGCGGACCCTTCTCATCACTCTTGTGCTATATAATGCCAGCGGACCCTTCTCATCACTCTTGTGCTATATAATGCCAGCAGACCCTTCTCATCGCTCTTGTGCTATATAATGCCAGCGGACCCTTCTCATCACTCTTGTGCTATATAATGCCAGCAGACCCTTCTCAGCACTCTTGTGCTATATAATGCCAGCAGACCCTTCTCATCACTCTTGTGCTATATAATGCCAGCGGACCCTTCTCATCGCTCTTGTGCTATATAATGCCAGCAGACCCTTCTCAGCACTCTTGTGCTATATAATGCCAGCAGACCCTTCTCATCGCTCTTGTGCTATATAATGCCAGCGGACCCTTCTCATCACTCTTGTGCTATATAATGCCAGCAGACCCTTCTCATCGCTCTTGTGCTATATAATGCCAGCAGACCCTTCTCATCACTCTTGTGCTATATAATGCCAGCGGACCCTTCTCATCGCTCTTGTGCTATATAATGCCAGCGGACCCTTCTCATCACTCTTGTGCTATATAATGCCAGCGGACCCTTCTCATCACTCTTGTGCTATATAATGCCAGCGGACCCTTCTCATCGCTCTTGTGCTATATGATGCCAGCGGACCCTTCTCATCGCTCTTGTGCTATATAATGCCAGCGGACCCTTCTCATCACTCTTGTGCTATATAATGCCAGCAGACCCTTCTCATCACTCTTGTGCTATATGATGCCAGCGGACCCTTCTCATCGCTCTTGTGCTATATAATGCCAGCGGACCCTTCTCATCACTCTTGTGCTATATAATGCCAGCAGACCCTTCTCATAACTCTTGTGCTATATAATGCCAGCGGACCCTTCTCATCGCTCTTGTGCTATATAATGCCAGCGGACCCTTCTCATCGCTCTTGTGCTATATAATGCCAGCGGACCCTTCTCATCGCTCTTGTGCTATATAATGCCAGCGGACCCTTCTCATCGCTCTTGTGCTATATAATGCCGGCGGACCCTTCTCATCACTCTTGTGCTATATAATGCCAGCAGACCCTTCTCATCGCTCTTGTGCTATATAATGCCAGCGGACCCTTCTCATCACTCTTGTGCTATATAATGCCAGCGGACCCTTCTCATCGCTCTTGTGCTATATGATGCCAGCGGACCCTTCTCATCACTCTTGTGCTATATAATGCCAGCGGACCCTTCTCATCGCTCTTGTGCTATATAATGCCAGCGGACCCTTCTCATCGCTCTTGTGCTATATAATGCCAGCAGACCCTTCTCATCACTCTTGTGCTATATAATGCCAGCGGACCCTTCTCATCACTCTTGTGCTATATAATGCCAGCAGACCCTACTCATAACTCTTGTGCTATATAATGCCAGCGGACCCTTCTCATCACTCTTGTGCTATATAATGCCAGCAGACCCTTCTCATCGCTCTTGTGCTATATAATGCCAGCGGACCCTTCTCATCACTCTTGTGCTATATAATGCCAGCGGACCCTTCTCATCACTCTTGTGCTATATGATGCCAGCGGACCCTTCTCATCGCTCTTGTGCTATATAATGCCAGCGGACCCTTCTCATCGCTCTTGTGCTATATAATGCCAGCGGACCCTTCTCATCGCTCTTGTGCTATATAATGCCAGCAGACCCTTCTCATCACTCTTGTGCTATATAATGCCAGCAGACCCTACTCATAACTCTTGTGCTATATAATGCCAACGGACCCTTCTCATCGCCCTTGTGCTATATAATGCCAGCGGACCCTTCTCATCACTCTTGTGCTATATAATGCCAGCGGACCCTTCTCATAACTCTTGTGCTATATAATGCCAGCGGACCCTTCTCATAACTCTTGTGCTATATAATGCCAGCGGACCCTTCTCATCGCTCTTGTGCTATATAATGCCAGCGGACCCTTCTCATCGCTCTTGTGCTATATGATGCCAGTGTACCCTTCTCATCGCTCTTGTGCTATATGATGCCAGTGTACCCTTCTCATCACTCTTGTGCTATATAATGCCAGCGGACCCTTCTCACTGCCCTTGTGCTATATAATGCCAGCGGACCCTTCTCACTGCCCTTGTGCTATATAATGCCACCGGACCCTTCTCATCGCTCTTGTTCTATATAATGCCAGCGGACCCTTCTCATCGCTCTTGTGCTATGTAATGCCAGCGGACCCTTCTCATCGCTCGTGCTATATAATGCCAGCGGACCCTTCTCATCGCTCTTGTTCTATATAATGCCAGCGGACCCTTCTCATCGCTCTTGTTCTATATAATGCCAGCGGACCCTTCTCATCGCTCGTGCTATATAATGCCAGCGGACCCTTTTCATCACTCTTGTTCTATATAATGCCAGCGGACCCTTCTCATCGCTCTTGTGCTATGTAATGCCAGCGGACCCTTCTCATCACTCTTGTGCTATATAATGCCAGCAGACCCTTCTCAGCCGCTTCGGCTACGGACACAACCCGGAAAAACTATCTGTATAGATTTTTGCTGATAACCAATTGTTCCACCAATACACGTGTGTGTGTATGTGTGTGTGTGTGTGTGTGTGTGTGTGTGTGTGTGTGTGTGTGTGTGTGTGTGTCAGGCGGGCTGCCCGAGTGTCTGACCGATGGTGTGGACGTAATGAATGAACTCGAGCAGCAGGAGATGAAGATTCTTCAGGAGGTTCTCAGGTGAGTTCACCTGTGTGACATCAGACCTTACATAATGAGCCAAGAATGGCAGCAGATGTTAAGTAACACATTCCCTCATTAACTCTGATTGTGTGGAAGTAAAGTGTTGAGTCATGATTGACAGCCCAGATCTGCGTCTTCAGCGCAGGCATAAAGAGCCACTGAGGGAGCACTGACCTAAAGCAGGTCACTGGTCGATTCTGCTGCTATTAATTAAGATGCTGAGCTTAATGAATGCCATTAAGAGATCAGGGTTAGCTCACAGAACCTCACGTGACCTGGACGGGCGTCTGTGACGATCTGAGGGATCATACGAGTCAATGATGAGTGCGTATAAACGGGAACGAACATTCAGACGCCATGTGGTTTTAACTACACCACCCCCCCACCGCTGAGAAAAGTCATAAAAATGCATTATCCAACCCTAAAAGCCTGTAATTCAAGAATGCTTTTGAATATAGACTTAAGTTTGGTCTTGATTTAAAGAAGACACTAAGCAGATTATTACTGAAAGCATATCAAAATATGAAATAATGAAAAATAAATTAAATATCATTTTACCAAAGAAAAGTTTTACTCTAAAATTACTATAAAACCAAAGCCATATGTCTAACCAAGTTGTGTTCTAAAGTTGATATCACAAAAATGAAAGTCCCCATGAGATTTTGTTTAGGCGCTATACCAAAAATAGCCATAGGGTGTCATTCACTTCCATTGATTGTTTTTTTTAATGCATTTTCCTGTAAATGTCTATCCAAATATCACTTCCATCATAAAACAGACACCAAATATGGAACATTGAGACTCAGACCTTTCCAATGACATGTGTTTTGCCAAGATGTGAAAAGATTTTGATTATAAAGCAGTTAAAATGCATTTCGTAATATGAATCATGTCCCCGCCCACTAGGGAGAGGAGCCTGTTAGAAGAATTTAGAGTATAGGTTTCATGGTAACGCAACATCTGATTTTAACACTGTTTTCACAGGATGAATTTAGAGTTTCTAAGTTTTCGAATGATCGAATGATGGGGGGGGGGGGGGGGTCTCTCTTTATTGACTTTTGTTTGTGTCCTGCAGGAGGTCGAAGGAGGAGTATGATCTGGAGATGATGGAGCGACAGGAGCCAGCCTCCACATCCAGCAGCCTATCAGACGCTCCTGTGGGAAACACTACTGAGCCTCAGGACTCTGGGACACCACACACACTAACAGTACGTCCCACACACACACACACAGTACATCTCAGACTGAGTGAGTGTGAGTGTGAGAGTGAGAGAGTGAGTGTAAGAGTAAAAGTGAGGGTGAGTGTGAGAGTGACTGAGTGAGAGTGTAAGAGTGAGGGAGAGTGTGAGAGTGAGTATAAAGCTAGGAACACACCAAGCCGACGCTCGACATCAGACGGCCAATAGCGCGTCCGTTCTGCGCCTGCGTTAGAGGAAATACCTTTCCGTCCCAGCTGGTGGCAGTAGTCTGTTTTCGTTATTCGAAGAGGGAAACCGGAAGAGCTATAAAGATATCAGCTGTCGTTTTCGTTTCCCCACACAGACGGATTCGTGCATTTCAGAACGTTGCAAATGGCATTGCCGTTGTCAGCCCTTGGTCGTTTACTTGTGGAAGAGGAAAGGTAGAAGCGGACGCCAAAAATACGAGGAACGCTCAATAATGGGTGAAACCATACCCGAAGTCAAAATGTGAAACCATAGATTATTACACTTGTTCACCTATCAATGAACCATAACAATAACAGGGCATAGCTCAAACAATACCCTGCAAATTGGCTCATTCAGATGCATTGTGGAAGTTAATGTGACACAATCTGAACAATGGCCACTTATAAGGATTGTTAAAATAAATATATATGTATGACGCATTCTGATTTACAGTAAATTATGTTTGTGACAATGCTTGGTGCTAGTTCAATGAATTATGACAGAATTTGTATTTTTTTTTTTCATTGGAAATCTTCAAAATGATATCATGCTGCTTCTTGCACATCACATAACAGCAGTTTGGAAATGAAATCTCCAGTGGCACAGAAATGTTCATGAAAATAATGTAACACTAAACCATACACTGAACTTAACTGACAGTAACCATGCTAACTATAAATTTACAGATATTGCACTTTGATAACATTGTATTGTGGAAGTAACACATTATGAAAATATGTCTCTATTAATTGAAAATCTATTTATTCTTAAATTAAAACATCAATACAGATGTGTTTATTTACCCTGCTAGTTAGATGTCAAATTGCAAAATAAGGGTTAGAATTCTGCATCATCTTGTGTTTTGTGATCCTTTTTTACATAAAGAACTGTGAATGCAAGTACCCAAAGTCAAAGTTTTTTATTTTCCAATGTTCAGTACAATGGGCACAAATAGCTCTATAGAGAATAGCTATAAAAGTAGCTCTATGTGTAGATTCAGCCAAGGGTGTACTGGGCCGTAGCTCAGCCGTAATGAAGCTGGGCTCCTCACGGGGGCCAATCCAGGTGTCACTGTTGGTACCATCTGAGGGTAAACAGGATTCACTTTCAGACAAAGGTTCCTTAAAGACACAATCAAAATGTGAACAATGTGATACAATAGATTCTTACACTTAATCACCAATAACCCATAACAATAACAGGGCATAGCTAAAACAATACCCTGCAAATTGGCTAAATGGATCTATTCAGATGCACATTGTGGAAGTTGATTTGTTGAATTACTTGTAAATAGACCCATCTGAACATTCATTGGCCACTTTACCAACAGCAAAATGTTCATTTGTTCAAATGGAAAGAAAAAATAAATAAAATAAATTATACACACACACACACGTGTGTGTGTGTGTGTGTGTGTGTGTGTGTGTGTGTGTGTGTGTACCCTGATAGTTAGATTTGAGGTGCACTCCTTCCTTTTTGTGTGAGGTTCTAGAAACTGCAGGTGGGTCTTCTGAGCTCCAGAACTTCCTGAGGGTCCAGGTTTCTTGTAACACATGTACTGGGTTCGCAATGAATCCCACCGCTTCTTGAGCTCTTTCTCTGAGGGACAATAAAAAAAAAAAACATTACGCTGAGTTATGTCAATTTCATGGCTATTGTAATGTTCATTTTTGTTCTACTTTTAACTGGATGTATTCTGGATGACAGCATTTTTTTTTACAGTCGCTTGAACACATTTCTCAATACATTTAGGTCACTTTTGCAAAACTCTCCACACAGTTAGTACAACCGAAATATATGAGGGCTAAACTGTGGATTTATCATTGCTTTTGGACATAAAGACATGCATTAAGTGTTTTGATATCTTTAGTGCATTTTGAATGTGAAATTAACTGCTGTGCAAAGATGAAAGTTGCACACAACAATCTAACATGCAGGGTTTTTTTTAAATATGGACTACTGAAGAAGAAAAAACTATTGCAAAAAAGGAAATCTTACCTGACATGACAACTTTATTTGCGATCTCACGCCACGGTTCTGCTTTTGCCACACAGTTGACATAACGTTAACATTTTCCCGTAGTGTGATACTAAGCTGGCCTTTGCTGGATCATGCTGATCAGTTTGTCTTCACTTGCCTCGGTCTACACAGCCATATATATTAACATGTGTTAACATGTATCGGAATGAGGAATATAATCAAATGAGACGACACCTTTCTTTTACTGTCTATGGAGGAGACAGGCGTTCTGTGTTCCCTCTTGACTCTGTCGTTTACTTGCTTCGTCACTTCCGTTTTATTTTCTCGTGCACTGGTTCGCTAGCTGAACAGCAAATCAGAACGATCATTTGTCCCGACTGACCGACATGCGGCGACGCCGATTTAACATGTCGAATCGGCTGAAAAACAGCCGACGAGGACCAACGCCAGCCGACGGCGTGGAACTGTGTGGAACACACCGAGGAAACTTAGTTGGCCGACGCACAAAAACTGCCCGACGGCCGATCGTCGGCTTGGTGTGTTCCGGCCTTAGGAGTGAGAGTGTAAGAGTGAGGGTGAGTGAGAGTGAGAGTGACTGAGTGAGAGTGTAAGAGTGACTGAGTGAGAGTGTAAGAGTGACTGAGTGAGAGTGACTGAGTGAGAGTGTAAGAGTGACTGAGTGAGAGTGTAAGAGTGACTGAGTGAGAGTGTAAGAGTGACTGAGTGAGAGTGACTGAGTGAGAGTGTAAGAGTGACTGAGTGAGAGTGTAAGAGTGACTGAGTGAGAGTGTAAGAGTGACTGAGTGAGAGTGTAAGAGTGACTGAGTGAGAGTGTAAGAGTGAGAGTGACTGAGTGAGAGTGACTGAGTGAGAGTGACTGAGTGAGAGTGACTGAGTGAGAGTGTAAGAGTGACTGAGTGAGAGTGTAAGAGTGACTGAGTGAGAGTGTAAGAGTGACTGAGTGAGAGTGTAAGAGTGACTGAGTGAGAGTGTAAGAGTGACTGAGTGAGAGTGTAAGAGTGACTGAGTGAGAATGACTGAGTGAGAGTGTAAGAGTGACTGAGTGAGAGTGTAAGAGTGACTGAGTGAGAGTGTAAGAGTGACTGAGTGAGAGTGTAAGAGTGACTGAGTGAGAATGACTGAGTGAGAGTGTAAGAGTGACTGAGTGAGAGTGTAAGAGTGACTGAGTGAGAGTGTAAGAGTGACTGAGTGAGAGTGTAAGAGTGAGAGTGACTGAGTGAGAGTGACTGAGTGAGAGTGTAAGAGTGACTGAGTGAGAGTGTAAGAGTGACTGAGTGAGAGTGTAAGAGTGACTGAGTGAGAGTGTAAGAGTGACTGAGTGAGAGTGTAAGAGTGACTGAGTGAGAGTGTAAGAGTGACTGAGTGAGAATGACTGAGTGAGAGTGTAAGAGTGACTGAGTGAGAGTGTAAGAGTGACTGAGTGAGAGTGTAAGAGTGACTGAGTGAGAGTGTAAGAGTGACTGAGTGAGAGTGTAAGAGTGACTGAGTGAGAGTGTAAGAGTGACTGAGTGAGAGTGACTGAGTGAGAGTGTAAGAGTGACTGAGTGAGAGTGTAAGAGTGACTGAGTGAGAGTGTAAGAGTGACTGAGTGAGAGTGTAAGAGTGAGAGTGACTGAGTGAGAGTGACTGAGTGAGAGTGACTGAGTGAGAGTGACTGAGTGAGAGTGTAAGAGTGACTGAGTGAGAGTGTAAGAGTGACTGAGTGAGAGTGACTGAGTGAGAGTGTAAGAGTGACTGAGTGAGAGTGTAAGAGTGAGAGTGTAAGAGTGACTGAGTGAGAGTGTAAGAGTGAGAGTGAGTGTGAGAGGGTGAGTGTAAGGGTGAGTGTGACTGAGTGAGAGTGTAAGAGTGACTGAGTGAGAGTGTAAGAGTGACTGAGTGAGAGTGTAAGAGTGACTGAGTGAGAGTGACTGAGTGAGAGTGTAAGAGTGACTGAGTGAGAGTGACTGAGTGAGAGTGTAAGAGTGACTGAGTGAGAGTGACTGAGTGAGAGTGTAAGAGTGACTGAGTGAGAGTGACTGAGTGAGAGTGTAAGAGTGACTGAGTGAGAGTGTAAGAGTGACTGAGTGAGAGTGACTGAGTGAGAGTGTAAGAGTGACTGAGTGAGAGTGTAAGAGTGACTGAGTGAGAGTGACTGAGTGAGAGTGTAAGAGTGACTGAGTGAGAGTGTAAGAGTGACTGAGTGAGAGTGACTGAGTGAGAGTGTAAGAGTGACTGAGTGAGAGTGTAAGAGTGACTGAGTGAGAGTGTAAGAGTGACTGAGTGAGAGTGTAAGAGTGACTGAGTGAGAGTGTAAGAGTGAGAGTGACTGAGTGAGAGTGACTGAGTGAGAGTGTAAGAGTGACTGAGTGAGAGTGTAAGAGTGACTGAGTGAGAGTGTAAGAGTGACTGAGTGAGAGTGTAAGAGTGACTGAGTGAGAGTGTAAGAGTGACTGAGTGAGAGTGTAAGAGTGACTGAGTGAGAGTGACTGAGTGAGAGTGTAAGAGTGACTGAGTGAGAGTGTAAGAGTGACTGAGTGAGAGTGACTGAGTGAGAGTGTAAGAGTGACTGAGTGAGAGTGTAAGAGTGAGAGTGAGTGTGAGAGGGTGAGTGTAAGGGTGAGTGTGACTGAGTGAGAGTGTAAGAGTGACTGAGTGAGAGTGTAAGAGTGACTGAGTGAGAGTGTAAGAGTGACTGAGTGAGAGTGTAAGAGTGACTGAGTGAGAGTGTAAGAGTGACTGAGTGAGAGTGTAAGAGTGACTGAGTGAGAGTGACTGAGTGAGAGTGTAAGAGTGACTGAGTGAGAGTGTGAGAGTGACTGAGTGAGAGTGTAAGAGTGACTGAGTGAGAGTGTAAGAGTGACTGAGTGAGAGTGACTGAGTGAGAGTGTAAGAGTGACTGAGTGAGAGTGTAAGAGTGACTGAGTGAGAGTGTAAGAGTGACTGAGTGAGAGTGACTGAGTGAGAGTGTAAGAGTGACTGAGTGAGAGTGTAAGAGTGACTGAGTGAAAGTGACTGAGTGAGAGTGACTGAGTGAGAGTGTAAGAGTGACTGAGTGAGAGTGTAAGAGTGACTGAGTGAGAGTGACTGAGTGAGAGTGTAAGAGTGACTGAGTGAGAGTGACTGAGTGAGAGTGTAAGAGTGACTGAGTGAGAGTGTAAGAGTGACTGAGTGAGAGTGTAAGAGTGACTGAGTGAGAGTGTAAGAGTGACTGAGTGAGAGTGTAAGAGTGACTGAGTGAGAGTGACTGAGTGAGAGTGTAAGAGTGACTGAGTGAGAGTGTAAGAGTGACTGAGTGAGAGTGTAAGAGTGACTGAGTGAGAGTGACTGAGTGAGAGTGTAAGAGTGACTGAGTGAGAGTGTAAGAGTGACTGAGTGAGAGTGTAAGAGTGACTGAGTGAGAGTGACTGAGTGAGAGTGACTGAGTGAGAGTGACTGAGTGAGAGTGTAAGAGTGACTGAGTGAGAGTGTAAGAGTGACTGAGTGAGAGTGTAAGAGTGACTGAGTGAGAGTGTAAGAGTGACTGAGTGAGAGTGTAAGAGTGACTGAGTGAGAGTGACTGAGTGAGAGTGTAAGAGTGACTGAGTGAGAGTGTAAGAGTGACTGAGTGAGAGTGACTGAGTGAGAGTGACTGAGTGAGAGTGACTGAGTGAGAGTGACTGAGTGAGAGTGTAAGAGTGACTGAGTGAGAGTGTAAGAGTGAGAGTGAGTGTGAGAGGGTGAGTGTAAGGGTGAGTGTGACTGAGTGAGAGTGTAAGAGTGACTGAGTGAGAGTGTAAGAGTGACTGAGTGAGAGTGACTGAGTGAGAGTGTAAGAGTGACTGAGTGAGAGTGTAAGAGTGACTGAGTGAGAGTGACTGAGTGAGAGTGTAAGAGTGACTGAGTGAGAGTGACTGAGTGAGAGTGTAAGAGTGACTGAGTGAGAGTGTAAGAGTGACTGAGTGAGAGTGTAAGAGTGACTGAGTGAGAGTGACTGAGTGAGAGTGTAAGAGTGACTGAGTGAGAGTGACTGAGTGAGAGTGTAAGAGTGACTGAGTGAGAGTGTAAGAGTGACTGAGTGAGAGTGACTGAGTGAGAGTGACTGAGTGTGAGTGTGACTGAGTGAGAGTGAGAGTGTAAGAGTGATTTGTAAGTGTGTGTGTGTGTGTGTGTGTACTAGAGCTGCTCAGTGAGTGTGTGTGTGTTTGTATGCGTGTGTGTGTGTAGATCTGCTCAGTGAGTGTGTTCTGTCCGCTCTCACAGCTCAACGGCGTGACAGAAGCTCCAGAGCCGAAGCTGAAACAGTCCGAGCCGGTGGCGTCATGTGAGTGTCTGTTCCCACTGCAGCCAATCAGAGAGGGCCATTGCTATGCTCACTCTCCTGAGGTGTGTGTGTGTGTGTGTGTGTGTGTGTGTGTGTGCAGCTCTTCCCATTGTGAGGGCGCCGGTCAAGGGTTCAGTACCTGCCACACACACGAGTCCAGAGAGACGGAGAGACGACGACACACTTAGAGACTCCAGACCGCTTGCGGTGAGACACACACAAACATACACACACACACACACACACACTCACACGACATGCACACACACACACACACACACACACACACACACACCCAAGCGGCTCCTCCCCATGTTTCTGCTGAAGTGATGTAAACTGCAGTTCCTCCTCTGGCCACTAGAGGCTCTCAGCAGAATCTCACTGAGCTCATGTTATAATGGCCAACTTTACCGCAGAATAACACGTTTACAGTCTGGGACACACTGTGGGTTTGGCCTCTACGGCTAATGCTGCCCTTCATGACGACTGTGGGGGGGAATGCTTATAACTCATTCGCTTACATTATTTAAAGCCTTAAAGTTCTGCAGAATTAAGGGCGTGGCCACTTTGAGTGACAGATGGATAGCCACTATGGTCCAGCTAGGTGGGCGTGGTTTCAGCTCTACTCAAGTCCCGCCTCTTTGCCCATTTGGGGTTATGCGGGCGTGGGGCACAGTGCTGCCTAGATGGCGACGGATGGCTTTGCCAATTTTGGGCTTCCAAAATGCTCTTCCTAAAGGTGATGTGCCGTTTAGAAACGCAGTCGATCTCAGCTGGAACAACACACAGAGGATGAGAATGATCGTCTCATGTTTATGTGCTTTATCTAATGTTGGCAGCGGTTAATGTGAGTCCGAATATTTGCTCAGATCTTGAAAATAAACGAAACTAGAGCATTCAAAATGTGGACAAACAATTGTTCTAGAGACTCCGCCCACATGCTCTTCTGATTGGCTGGGATTTTTGATTGATTTTGTTGCGTCTTGTAGCTGCATCTGGTGTTAGAGTGTGTGTGTGTGTGTGTGCAGGACGAGCAGGCGTTACAGCAGCGCTCGGAGTATCTGAAGCAGCAGAGAGACAAACTGCAGGCATTAAAGAGAGATCAGAGCCTGAAGAGCCCCGCTGATGCCCCCCCGACGGCCCCGGAGCCCAGAGCCTCCACACAGGTACACACACACACACACACACACTCACTCACACACACACACGTTCACACAAACACTCTCACACACGCACGCACACACACACACACACAAACACACACACACACTTTCACTCACACACACATTCACACAAACACTCTCACACACACGCGCACACACACACACTCACTCACACACACATTCACACAAACACTCTCACACACACACACACACACACACAAACACACACACACACTTTCACTCACACACACATTCACACAAACACTCTCACACACACACACACTCACTCACACACACATTCACACAAACACTCTCACACACACACACTCACTCACACACATGATGATGATGAAGATTAAAGGAAACTCCGGCGAATGTTTAAGTTTATCTTGATCGTTATATCTTTGTGAGTTCAGTCTCTAGAAGAAAACCCGACCCGGATTGCTAACACAGGTGAATTTAAACAATGGCTGAGTGGATAAAGCATCTCGCTGTCGTGTGAGGGCCCTGTTCATGTCGGACGGACGTTTTAATTGCATGTTGTGTGTGTTAAGCGGCTCTAGACACGTTACGGTTATGCCCCCAGAGCGCCGTTTAGCGGAGGGGCGGCTCTGGGCATTAACTGGAGTAACTCCGCACTGCAAACACCAATCCGGGTCGGGTTTTCTTCTAGAGAGAGAACTCACAAAGATATAACGATCAAGATAAACGTAAAAATGAAACCGATAAATGCAGATTTAGTTTTAGTAAGTGTTATTTGGTTCCATTTTTGGACAATCATTTCCCTAAAGCGTTGATCTGAGGATTCATATAGAGCCGTTATGATTTCTGGATGTGACCTCACAGCTGCTTTTATATGTTCCTCCTTTAAATGCTGGTTTTCTTCTCTTCTTTCCCAGGAGATCTCCGTGGAGGAGAAGAAGAAGCTGCAGAAGCGCAAACATCTGGCAGAGAAGCTCAAAGAGGAGGTCATCAAGAAATGAGCCGCCGCCGCCGCCGCCGCACATGCTTTAGTTATATCAGCGCTCCTCAGGCCAGAGGAGCCGTCGCTCGCCGCGGGCATCCGCAGATCATGGGTGTGCTGAAATATTCTTCTGCATTATGGACACACACACACACACACACACACACACACACACACACACACACACTCACACTCACACACACACACACACACACTCACACACACACACACACACTCACACTCACACTCACACACTCACTCACACTCACACTCACACACACACACACACACACACACACACACACACACACTCACACACTCATATCTCACTGATATTTCTGTGGACAGATGCTTTATGACCAATAAAGGATCACGTTTAGTCATTAGAGAGAAACAGGTTCTTTTTGTTCATTTATTTTTCACAGTGAAGTGTGTATTCTGCTGTTTGAGTTTGTTTCTCTAGCGCAAAACCTACAAGCATTATACACCAATCAGCCATAACATTATGACCAGTGAATAACACTGATGATCTCTTCATCACGGCTCCTGTTAGTGGGTGGGATATATTAGGCAGCAAGTGAACATTTAGTCCTCAGAGTTGATGTGTGTGAAGCAGGAGAAATGGGCAAGCGTAAGGATTTGAGCGAGTTTGGCCAGATTGTGACGGCTAGACGACTGGGTCAGAGCATCTCCAAAACTGCAGCTCTTGTGGGCTGTTCCCGGTCTGCAGTGGTCAGTATCTATCAAAAGTGCTCCAAGGAAGGACCAGTGGAGAACCGGCCACAGGGTCATGGGCGGCCAAGGCTCATTGATGACCGTGGGGAGCGAAGGCTGGCCCGTGGGGTCCGATCAAACAGACCAGCTACTGGAGCTCAAACTGCTCCAGAAGTTAATGCTGGTTCTGATAGAAAGCTGTCAGAATACACAGAGCAGCTCAGTTTGAGGCCAATCAGGGTGACCTCTGACCTCTGACCCCGCCGAAGGCACCAACATTAAACACACGATCTGCACAGATCAGAGTCTGGCTGTTAAATGTGTGTGTAGTTCTGCTCGGTGTTTGTGAATAAATGATTGTATCTGAACTGTCTGCGTGTGTGTTATTTCCATCAGTGCTGATCTGGAGCTCACTCTTGATTTCTCCACCGGTCTTCAGTGCCGTATTCATTTTCACCGGATTGCGTTTTCTAGAAAATCTGCAGCGTAAGACGAAAGGCGATACTGCACTCATATATGAGGACTCAGGTGATGTCTTGAAGAGGTTTAACTGCTTACACTTTACACACGAGCTGTTTAAGGGGATAGTTTAGCCAAAATCACGCCAGATCGTGTACATTACACTCACACTATTATATTATATATTATTATTATTGTGTATTATATTGACCTTACCAGAAGTGAAGCGCATGAAGGATATAGCGTTGTATTCGAGGGAAAAAATGACATGAATACGGCTCGATTCCTCACACAAACTGATGGTGTTGTGTCTTCAGATATCAGTGTGTGGTCATGAGCAGCTTTGTGTGTGTGTGTGTGTGTGTGTTGTCTAAGCATGTTTGTTTTGCTCTCCTAGAATTGTTCTCCATTCACATCATTATATGACCGACACACAGCAGCGGTTGAGTTAAATCTTCATTAGTGTTCTCCTGAAGAAACACACACACCTACATGTGGATGCCCTGGGGTCAGCAGATCAACATCAGGCTCATTTATTAAGCGAAGTATCGCTTTAACCCCTCGCACACGCTAAAGGATGAGTCCGTCAGAAATACACTGCATATGGATGTAAACGTGTGTGTATGAAAACACTTCATGCGTCTGTCACATTGCACGTATGCCTTTTATAAAATATGCAGCTTTACTTCAGGGTTTAACGAGAGCCGATGATGCAGAATTCACATTTATACGGTGTTTGAGCACAGCCATCCTATAATCTGTCATATTTCCCTCCACTCCTGCGGAAAGCTGATGATACACAGGGCGACGCTTTGAGCAATGTTGCTAAAAGATGTTGCTTGGGCTGAGATATTATTATGTGGATAAGATATCCAAAGAAAAAAAATCCCACAGCAACATTGCTCAAAAAGTTGCCTTGTGTATCATCATCTTAAAGCTCCCCTGTGTGATATTTCCCCATCTAGCGGTGTAAAGGTTTATGACCATCCAGTGGATATTAGTTTCTGTTCCTCTCAATTCTGATTTCGTTTTAACTCCTACGGTGGCTGATTTAGTCCAGGATTAACATGGCCTCCCCCTCTTCACATTTGACACGGTGCCATCGAGTGTTAAAATGCCAAAGGCAAAGCTTGAATTTACGGGTATGTCCCTCTTTGGCTACTGTACTTTCAAGATGGAGTGGCAACATGGCGGCCGGCATTCGAACCCCTCACCCGTGTGTGTTTTCAACGGCATATTATAAACTTACCAGAATACTTTATTACTCGAAAGAAGTAAATGAGCCCATATATTTGTGAAAGAACTAAGTGTTTTTAGCTAAGAATAAACTAAAAAAGCTACACAGTGTAGCTTTAAGAGTCAGGAAGCCCCGCCCACCCCTGCTGCTGATTGGCCCTTTAGCATAGCCACGCCCCTGAGTCTGTTTCCTCGAGTATTACAGTGTGTGCCGCAAACATCCCTAACGTCCTGATGAAGCAGCGAAACACACACGAGTCTCATATTCTGAGAATGTGCTAATGATCTTCTGAATGAGCTGAATGCTGTACGCTAATACGGCTAACGCTACCATTCTCAGAGACTAGAGCTGCACTCACCGTCTGCGGGATTCACACACACATATTTATTATGCGTTGTGTTGTCGGATGTGTTGCGTTCCCACACGAGCACCGACACACACTCTATAGATGAACATGACGACTCATGATAGTGGATGAGCTGAGCAGCGTAACTCCACAGCTAATGCTACATCAATGATCCGCTAGTTCAGTGTGTGTGTCGCCTCAGACTCAAACCCGTACGGCTGATCTAAAGCTGCTCATCTCTGACATTAGTCTGACTGAGATCGGCCTGTTCTGACGGAGTGTCTGAAGCTCAGGCTCCGCCCTCTTCTGGAAGGGGGCGGGGAGAAGCAGCTCATTTGCATTTAAAGGGACACACACAAAAACTCTGTGTTTTTGCTTACACCCAAATAGAGGCAAATTTGACGCTATTATAAATCATCTGGGGGTGTTTTGAGCTGAAACTTCACACACACACACACACACCCGTTTATTACGCCTCTTGTGAAGGGGCATATGGGGTTCCTTAAAAAAACATTACTCGAACGTCCAACTGAGAGTTTCAGATTGGCCATGAACGATGTAGAAATAATGTGTGTGCTATGAGAACATTATTAAAGACCAGATAACATGGAAGGGGGACTGGGAGAACGTTTGTTCATGACTTCCAGAGAACCGTCCGCTGTGTGTGTGTGTGTGTGTGTGTGTGTGTATGTGTGTGTGTGTGTGTGTGTGTGTGTGTGTGTGTGTGTGTGTGTGTGTGTGTGTGTGTGTGTGTCTGTGTGTCTGTGTGTGTGTGTGTGTGTGTGTGTGTGTGTGTGTGTGTGTGTGTGTGTGTGTGTGCGTGCGCATGTGTGTGTGTGTGTGTGTGTGTCTGTGTGTGTGTGTGTGTGTGTGTGTGTGTGTGTGTGTGTGTGTGCGCATGTGTGTGTGTGTGTTTGTGTGTGTGACTGGGGTCCTCAGGGGTCTTCAAACTGGGGTCCTCAGGGGTCTTCAGACTGGGGCCCTCAGGTGTCTTCAAACTGGGGCCCTCAGAGGTCTTCAGACTGCGGCCCTCAGGGGTTTTCAAACTGGGGTCTTCAGGGGTCTTCCAACTGGGGCCCTCAGGGGTCTTCAAACTGGGGTCCTGAGGGGTCTTCAAACTGGGGTCCTCAGGGGTCTTCAAACTGGGGCCCTCAGGGGTCTTCAAACTGGGGTCCTCAGGGGTCTTCAAACTGGGGCCCTCAGGGGTCTTCAAACTGGGGTCCTCAGGGGTCTTCAAACTGGGGCCCTGAGGGGTCTTCAAACTGGGGTCCTCAGGGGTCTTCAAACTAAGGTCCTCAGGGATCTTTAAAAATTGCGGCCCTCGGGGGTCTTAAAACTGGGGCCCTCAGGGGTCTTCAGACTGGGGTCCTCATGGGTCTACAGACTGGGGTCCTCAGGCGTCTTCAGACTGGGGTCCTCAGGGGTCTTCAGACTGGGGCCCTCAGGTGTCTTCAAACTGGGGCCCTCAGGTGTCTTCAAACTGGGGTCCTCAGAGGTCTTCAGACTGTGGCCCTCAGGGGTTTTCAAACTGGGGCCCTCAGGGGTCTTCAAACTGGGGTCCTCAGTGGTCTTCAAACTGGGGTCCTCAGGGGTCTTCAAACTGGGGCCCTCAGGGGTCTTCAAACTGGGGCCCTGAGGGGTCTTCAAACTGGGGCCCTCCGGGTCTTAAAACAGGGGCCCTCAGGGGTCTTCAGACTGGGGTCCTCATCGGTCTTCAAACTGGGGTCCTCAGTGGTCTTCAAACTGGGGTCCTCAGGGGTCTTCAAACTGGGGCCCTCAGGGGTCTTCAAACTGGGGTCCTGAGGGGTCTTCAAACTGGGGTCCTCAGGGGTCTTCAAACTAAGGTCCTCAGGGGTCTTCAAAACTGGGGCCCTCTGGGGTCTTAAAACTGGGGCCCTCAGGGGTCTTCAGACTGGGGTCCTCATGGGTCTACAGACTGGGGTCCTCAGGCGTCTTCAGACTGGGGTCCTCAGGGGTCTTCAGACTGGGGCCCTCAGCTGTCTTCAAACTGGGGCCCTCTGGTGTCTTCAAACTGGGGTCCTCAGAGGTCTTCAGACTGTGGCCCTCAGGGGTTTTCAAACTGGGGCCCTCAGGGGTCTTCAAACTGGGGTCCTCAGTGGTCTTCAAACTGGGGTCCTCAGGGGTCTTCAAACTGGGGCCCTCAGGGGTCTTCAAACTGGGGCCCTGAGGGGTCTTCAAACTGGGGCCCTCCGGGTCTTAAAACAGGGGCCCTCAGGGGTCTTCAGACTGGGGGTCCTCAGGGGTCTTCAGACTGGGGCCCTCGGGGGTCTTAAAACTGGGGTCCTCATGGGTCTTTAAACTGGGGTCCTCAGGGGTCTTCAGACTGGGGCCCTCATGGGTCTTAAGACTGGGGTCCTTGGGGGTCTTCAGACTGGGGCCCTCATGGGTCTTCAGACCGGGGTCCTCAGGGGTCTTCAGACTGGAGTCCTCATGGGCCTTCAGACTGGGGTCCTCAGGGGTCTTCAGACTGGGGCCCTCATGGGTCTTCAGACTGGGGTCCTCGGGGGTCTTTAAACTGGGGCCCTCATGGGTCTTCAGACTGGGGCCCTCATGGGTCTTCAGACTGGGGTCCTTGGGGGTCTTTAAACTGGGGTCCTCAGGGGTCTTCAGACTGGGGGGCCCGGGCCCTCAGAGCAGTGCTAAGGGTCCCTGGAAAACACCAGAGAATTAGAGGATGAGGAGGATCATATTAGCGGGTCTGTGCCGTCTAAAAGTTTAAAAGCTCTGACAGACTTGATTACTAAATATGCATACAAAGTATGTTTGTTTTGATTTTATTTTATTTTGTTTTCATTTTAGCAATTAATGTTGTCAACGTTAGCACTGTTACCTATATAAGAAAATAATGTTTAGACCTAATGTGACACAAAAGGTATTTAAAACACATAAACTCGCGCTGGGTGACTTTTATTTTGAATCGCAGCGCTGTCATCTCTTCTCGCGAGAGTTCGTCAGTGTAGCTGTCATGGCGGCCCAGAGTCCGCTGCATGCGTGTGTGTTATGAAGCTCGCCGTATGTGTTGTGTGTCGTTAGGATGAGTGTGATGATGATGATGATGAAGTGTGTGATGAAGGCTCGGCTCGGCTGGGTTCGGCTCGCCGCTGTCAGGGGCTTTCATGAGCGGGCTGTGGCTGTGAGTTTAGGGGACAGGTGAGAGAGAGCAAGGGCTCTTCGTCATAGTCGCCACACATCACTCTAATATTAAAGGCAGCTGGACATGTTCATGTCTAAGAGACCAATATATACTGTCAAAAATAATAATATCAATGTGTAAAATATTTGGTTTCTATTATATTACTTATATCGTTTTGCTGCTCACTTAAGTTCTGCCGAACTATTTTATTAAATTATTCTAAGCAAATGTATGTAATTTATTCTTTATTTAAATAGAAAATATTATAGTATATGTATTTATTTAGTTACTTAGTTTAATCTTAAAATTAAGAATATAATTTTACACCAGTTATCATTTTAAATGTATTTAAATCAAGCTTTATTTAATAATTTAGTTTTTTTTTCAAGCTTTATATACATTTTAATAAATTGTATTTATTTATTTTAAGCAAATGTTGTGTTTATGTAGTAATTTGTTTTTATTGTTTTAATTCAAATTGATTTTTTTAATGTACATAAAGAATACATAAGTAGACACTAAAATAGTTTTTTTTTTGTAAAATGTTTTCCAATTATCTTTGTTTCATGCACGACATTGAAAACTAGATTTAAAATATTTTGCTGTGTGCAGGAGGCTGGAGATCTCAACGGGGAAGCTGGCACGCTTCGCTGACGGCTGTGCAGTGGTCAAGGTGTGTGTGTGTGTGTGTGTGTGTGTGAGAGAGAGAGAGAGAGAGAGAGAGAGAGAGAGAGAGAGAGAGAGAGAGAGAGAGAGAGAGAGAGAGAGAGAGAGAGAGCAGTGGTCAGTAGTGTGTGTGTGTGTGTGTGTGTGAGTCTGCAGTGGTCGGTAGTGTGTGTGTGTGAGTCTGCAGTGGTCGGTAGTGTGTGTGTGTGAGCCTGCAGTGGTCAGTAGTGTGTGTGTGAGTCTGCAGTGGTCAGTAGTGTGTGTGTGTGAGTCTGCAGTGGTCAGTAGTGTGTGTGTGTGTGTGAGTCTGCAGTGGTCAGTAGTGTGTGTGTGTGTGTGAGTCTGCAGTGGTCAGTAGTGTGTGTGTGTGTGTGTGTGTGTGAGTCTGCAGTGGTCAGTAGTGTGTGTGTGTGTGTGAGTCTGCAGTGGTCAGTAGTGTGTGTGTGTGTGTGAGTCTGCAGTGGTCAGTAGTGTTTGAGTCAGTCTGCAGTAGGGTTGTGCCGATGGACGATATCATCGTCCATCGTGATGGTTGTGCGACATCACGATGGAGAAACGCCATCGTGATGCCACGCCCCCGCCCCCGCCCCGCTGCGAGTCTTGCGAGTCGACACCAGTATGTGAGCGGAGTGGAGCGGCGGCAATTTCCCCTCCACGCTCTTTCTAAGCATTCAAGAATCCCTCCGCTCCAGCTCCGCTCCGGGTTCACCATCTCCCGCTCCCCACCTCGCTCACTGATATCAGAAACACCGCTCCGTCTTCGCTCCGAGGAAATTTGTGGCTAATAACTGCTAAAGTATTTTAGTAAGCTCTGAAATATCACTATAAAGTTCGGTTTATAACCTGCATTAACTGAAATTTTTTTTTAAAAAAAATAAACAATAGGAGATTAAGAGCCTAGTTTCAACGTGGTTTATTGGAACATTTGTGTGCATTTCCCCCCACTATGCCAAACTGGCTTTATCAAAAGTGAAATATCATTGATGCTTTTTGCAGTGCAAATTTGTTTGTATGTTTGGAAAGATGAACGTTTTCATCAGTTATTTTATCTACAGATCAATACAGATTTCTGCTCATTCAAAATCATATAATAGAATAATATAATAACTGTATACCTACTGGCTACTGATAACTGTATAAGCACTACAAGATGTTTTTGAATGCATCAGAGAGAACGATCAGTTCGTGTGTGAATAAGTGCTACCTGTTTAAAATGTGCTTTCACCCGATCATATTCAGTATGAGGTAAAAAAAAAAAAAAGAATCCCTTAAACTTTAACATCCCACTCATGCCCATCGCCGTGATTTGTATCAAGCTGGTTGTTTACCGTGAGTTCTGAACACTGATCATGCTTATTTAAATCTTTTCGTTTCTACACATATTAGGCTACATATTCCTCATGTCTGAGGCAAGCCTGCTGAGTTTCAGTTTATTTGAGACGCGCTCCAGTTCATGATCATTGAAGCGATCGCTTCCGCGACCTCTAGTCTAGGCTACGTATTATTAATTAAATACATGCAATTGGCCGAAGAAACTTTTATTAAAATTAAGATACAATTTTTACAAAACGAAAGAAAGGCTTTTTACAAAACAAAACTTAATATTAAACTAAATATAACCACCAAAATCATTTCTGACCCACTCGCATCTTTGCACTTTGCCTATCATAATCAGATGAAATTAAAAAATAATATTAGGATATAATATTTAAACATAAATTAAAAACATTGTTTAATGGCTACAACAAGTATAGTAGGGCTAAGCTACAGATTTATGTCATGTCTGAGCTGGATTTGAACGAACATCATTTTACCGGTGGGTTCATGAGCGCGCGCCTGCGGATTATTGAGCTGATCACACCGGCTCCACTCCGCTCATTAGTCGTTACAGGCTCGTTCTCGCGCCCACGTATTCAAAAATGGTCGGGTTTAAATGGGGCTCATAATTACAGTTAATGTGTCGGGCAGGGCCGGTCTCTCGGGTGCATTGGCTTGGGTAGGGTCGGTCTTGATTTTTTTTTAACTGATCTAAGCTCTAGCTCGAAAAAACGAAAACGAAACTAAAATATTCGTTTTTCGTCCCCCCCGGACGATATCATCGTCCATCGCGATGTTTTACTGTACACATCGTCAGCTGCCGATTTAAGTGACATCGCCCAACCCTAGTCTGCAGTGGTCAGTAGTGTGTGTGTGTGTGAGTCTGCAGTGGTCAGTAGTGTGTGTGTGTGTGTGAGAGAGAGAGAGCAGTGGTCAGTAGTGTTTGAGTCAGTCTGCAGTGGTCAGTAGTGTGTGTGAGTCGGCAGTGGTCAGTAGTGTGTGTGTGAGTCTGCAGTGGTCAGTAGTGTGTGTGTGTGAGTCTGCAGTGGTCAGTAGTGTGTGTGAGTCTGCAGTGGTCAGTAGTGTGTGAGTGAGTCTGCAGTGGTCAGTAGTGTGTGAGTCAGTCTGCAGTGGTCAGTAGTGTGTGTGTGAGTCTGCAGTGGTCAGTAGTGTTTGAGTCAGTCTGCAGTGGTCAGTAGTGTGTGTGTGTGTGTGTGTGTGTGTGAGTCTGCAGTGGTCAGTAGTGTGTGTGAGTCGGCAGTGGTCAGTAGTGTGTGTGTGAGTCTGCAGTGGTCAGTAGTGTGTGTGTGTGAGTCTGCAGTGGTCAGTAGTGTGTGTGAGTCTGCAGTGGTCAGTAGTGTGTGAGTGAGTCTGCAGTGGTCAGTAGTGTGTGAGTCAGTCTGCAGTGGTCAGTAGTGTGTGTGTGAGTCTGCAGTGGTCAGTAGTGTTTGAGTCAGTCTGCAGTGGTCAGTAGTGTGTGTGTGTGTGTGTGTGTGTGTGAGTCTGCAGTTGTCAGTAAAGTGTGTGTGTGAGTCTGCAGTGGTCAGTAGTGTGTGTGAGTCTGCAGTGGTCAGTAGTGTTTGAGTCAGTCTGCAGTGGTCAGTAGTGTGTGTGTGAGTCTGCAGTTGTCAGTAAAGTGTGTGTGTGAGTCTGCAGTGGTCAGTAGTGTGTGTGAGTCTGCAGTGGTCAGTAGTGTGTGAGTCAGTCTGCAGTGGTCAGTAGTGTTTGAGTCAGTCTGCAGTGGTCAGTAGTGTGTGTGAGTCTGCAGTGGTCAGTAAAGTGTGTGTGTGAGTCCGCAGTGGCCAGTAGTGTGTGTGAGTCTGCAGTGGTCAGTAGTGTGTGTGAGTCTGCAGTGGTCAGTAGTGTGTGAGTCAGTCTGCAGTGGTCAGTAGTGTTTGAGTCAGTCTGCAGTGGTCAGTAGTGTGTGTGAGTCTGCAGTGGTCAGTAAAGTGTGTGTGTGAGTCTGCAGTGGTCAGTAGTGTGTTAGTCTGCAGTGGTCAGTAGTGTGTGAGTCAGTCTGCAGTGGTCAGTGGTGTTTAAGTGAGTCTGCAGTGGTCAGTAGTGTGTGTGTGAGTCTGCAGTGGTCAGTAGTGTTTGAGTCAGTCTGCAGTGGTCAGTAGTGTGTGTGTGAGTCTGCAGTGGTCAGTAAAGTGTGTGTGTGAGTCTGCAGTGGTCAGTAGTGTGTGTGAGTCTGGAGTGGTCAGTAGTGTGTGAGTCAGTCTGCAGTGGTCAGTGGTGTTTAAGTGAGTTTGCAGTGGTCAGTAGTGTGTGTGTGAGTCTGCAGTGGTCAGTAGTGTTTGAGTCAGTCTGCAGTGGTCAGTAGTGTGTGTGAGTCTGCAGTGGTCAGTAGTGTGTGAGTCAGTCTGCAGTGGTCAGTAGTGTGTGTGTGTGAGTCTGCAGTGGTCAGTAAAGTGTGTGTGTGAGTCTGCAGTGGTCAGTAGTGTGTGTGAGTCTG
>NC_090188.1:44532626-44545126 GCF_024679245.1 Pseudorasbora parva
GTAGTGTGAGTGTGAGTGTGTGTGTGTGAGTCTGCAGTGGTCAGTAGTGTGAGTGTGTGTGTGTGTGTGTGTGAGTCTGCAGTGGTCAGTAGTGTGAGTGTGTGTGTGTGTGTGAGTGTGAGTGTGTGTGTGAGTCTGCAGTGGTCAGTAGTGTGAGTGTGAGTGTGTGTGTGTGAGTGTGAGTGTGTGTGTGAGTCTGCAGTGGTCAGTAGTGTGAGTGTGAGTGTGAGTGTGTGTGTGTGTGTGTGTGTGAGTGTGAGTGTGTGTGTGAGTCTGCAGTGGTCAGTAGTGTGAGTGTGTGTGTGTGTGTGTGAGTGTGTGTGTGAGTCTGCAGTGGTCAGTAGTGTGAGTGTGAGTGTGTGTGTGTGTGTTCATTGCTGTCTCTGTGATTGCAGTTTGGTGAGACGTCAGTGATGGTGACAGCAGTCAGTAAGAGCAAGCCTGCCTCCGCTTCCTTCATGCCTCTTGTGGTGAGACACGCCTCAGGTCTAGCTTAACACACACAGTTTTATCACAGAGCTGGGACTCTTTTCACACTGGCAGAATTAATCAGCACTGAAAACAACGACTGAAGTTATGTGACAGGGAAAGAGGAACAAGCCCCGACTCATTCGTGCTGCTAGATATTGCTCGAAAAACAGCAAACAATAACAGGACCATAATATAATAATACAATACTTATATTGATAACACGACCACAGTCTCATGACCTGCACCTGCCCACGTTAATAACAGCATGAATGTGATCGCCTTATGAAACAAACCCAGAAACGCGTATGATAAGAGGAGATGGCATCACTGCAAGAGGAGCTCAGGCTTACAGACGTGAGCAGGACACACACCGCTGGGTTAGTTCAGATCATAACGAGTGTTAGAGGGCGGGAATATTAGCAGAATGTTGCTGTGGGTTCAGTCATCGCAGTTTAGGAAGTTAATCGTGTTACTCACACGGAACAATCGGTTATGGGATTCAGTGCCGTATTTAAATCCGGCTGTTACTCCTGGACCTTTCCAGTGTGTGTGTGTGTGAAGACACTGCCTGTGTTCTCTGAGATCCTCAGGTGGATTACAGACAGAAAGCAGCGGCCGCAGGACGAATCCCCACAAACCACCTGAGGCGAGAGCTGGGCAGCACAGACTCTGAGATCCTGACCAGCCGGCTGATCGGTCAGACACGCACACACACACACACACACACACACACACACACACACACACACACACACACACACACACACACACACACACACACCCTCAGACACACACACACACGTACGCACACACACACACACACACACACCCTCAGACATACACACACGTACGCACACACATACACACACACACACACACACACACACACACACCCTCAGACACACACACACGTACGCACACACATACACGCACACGCACACACACACACACACACACACACCCTCAGACACACACGCACGCACACACATACACACACACACACACACACACACACACACACTCATACTCACACACCCTCAGACACACACGCACGCACACACACACACACACACACACACTCATACTCACACACCCTCAGACACACACACACACTCATACTCACACACGCTCAGACACACACACACGCACGCACACACATACACACACTCATACTCACACTCATATTCACACACCCTCAAAAACACACACACACACACACTCATACTCACACACTCATACTCACACACTCATACTCACACACCCTCAGACGCACACACACACACACACACACACACAGTCAGACACACACACACGCACGCACACACATACACACACTCATACTCCCACTCATATTCACACACCCTCAAAAACACACACACACACACTCTCGTACTCACACACCCACACACACGGTTCAGTAATGTGTTGCCTTTGTGATGTGTGTGTGTGCAGATCGCTCCATCAGGCCGCTGTTCCCCGCCGGATACTTCTATGACACACAGGTGTGCCGTTCACTGGATCTCACACACACTGAAGACTCACACACACACTCACTCACCTGATCTCTCACACACACACACACACACACTGATGTTCTGTGCGGTTGTGTGCTCATCCCTCTGTGTGTGTGTGCTGAAGGTGCTGTGTAACATACTCGCTGCTGATGGAGTCAATGACCCTGATGTTCTGGCCATTAATGGAGGTATGAATATCTCTGCTCTCTCACGCGGCTGTACCCTCTCTCTTCTAAGACCTGGACCCTTTGAGGACCATCCCATAATAACCACTGGCTTCTAAGACCTGAACCCTTTGAGGACCATCCCATAATAACCTCTGGCTTCTAAGACCTGAACCCTGCAGTATGCTGTGGTCAACAGTGTCGAATGCAGCACTGAGGTCCAGTTGTACCAGAATTGATGTTTTGCCTGTATCAGTGTTTAAGCGGATATCATTTATAATCTTTATGAGCGCTGTCTCTGTGCTGGGATGCGGTCGGACACCAGATCCGTTTGAGCTTAAGAATCTCTTCAGCTGACTGAAAACACTTTTCCAATGATGTTGCCAATGAAGTGGAGATGTGAGATTGGTGTGTAGTTGCTCAGAGTGATCCAGATTCCTCTTCTTCAGGAGAGGTGTGTGTAAGATTGTGGCCAAAACTGGTACTGCAATTCCTTACAAATGGCTGCAGATTCCCCCCCCCCCCCCGGATGCCGAAACACTACTGACTCCTGATTGGTCGATCGGTGGAGGGCGGAGCTTCAGGCCAAAACACATGACATCATCAACATCAGTCGAGGGCAACAACAGCTTAATAATGCCAATATCCTGCCGGACTACTGCTGGCAGAGATAGAAGAGTTTGAGATTATCATGATTTATTAATATCTAGAGACGTATCAGGGCCATTTTATGATTCATTAAATACATTTCTGACATACAGTTCCTTTAACTATTGCAGTTTTAAGGGCGGTTGGAAGAGTCCCGTAGAGAAGAGGAGTTCTCCACTTCTAGGAGATCTGCTTCCAAACAGTTAAACACACGTTTGATAAAAGAAGTGAGGAGTGTGTGAAGGGCGCAGGTGGATGTTTTAAGATGCTGTACTACATTTTACAATCTATTGCTTTGAAATCAGACAGTAATCTTCTGAGGGTTTGGTCTGATCTGTCTGACCCCAGAGCAGCTCCTGGATGTGCTGATCGCCTTCCTGATATTACTGAGTTCCTCTGAGAAGAAGGAGGCAAACTCACAGCGTTGCTGTCTGAGAGCATTACTCTGGGAGTGTGACTCGGGCGGTTTGGTAGTCGCGTAAGGTCCAGGAGGCATTGTGAACCTGCTCCATCTCTTCATCTCTGATAGGGGAACCCACATTTAACATCAGGCAGATCGGGATCTATTTCCAACTTCCCTCTTTACAACTGTTTTAATTGTCCTAGTTTTTATTAATATTCTTACACATGGTATTCTTATTTCTTATGCATGTTATCACTGTTCTATGTAAAGCACTTTTAATTGCCATTGTGAATGAAATGTGCTATACAGATAAACTTGCCTTGCCTAATGTGTGTGTGTGTGTGTGTGTGTGTGTGTGTGTGTGATGCTTGTTGATTGTCTCTCAGCGTCTGCGGCTCTGGCTCTGTCTGATATTCCCTGGAATGGCCCCATTGGTGAGTCCACCGCTCGAACAGATGTGTGTGTGTGAATGCTGTGTGTGTGTGTGACGCTGCGGCTCGTTTCAGGTGCGGTGCGCGTCGGCCTGGTGGATGGAGAGTTTATCGTTAATCCCACACGCTCTGAGATGAACAGCAGCTCGCTGAACCTCGTGATCGCCGGAGCCCCGTCCAGCCAAGTGGGTCCGTGAGATTTCAGCTCCGCTTCACACACCATGCTCCACACTCCCGTTCTGATTGTGTGTGTGTGTGTGTGTGTGTGTGTGTGTGTGTGTGTGTGTGTGTGTGTGTGTGTGTGTGTGCGCGCGTGTGTGTGTGTGTAGTGATGATCGAGGCCGCGGCAGAGAACGTCCTACAGCAGGACTTCAGTCACGCGGTGAAGCTGGGCGTCAAACACACGCAGCAGATCATTCAGGCCATTCAGCAGATGAGCCGCGAGATGAAAGTGACCAAACGCACTCCTGCCAAACTCTTCAGTGCCTCCGCAGAGATGGTGGATTTCACACGACAGTGAGACTTTATTCACTTTGGGGGAGAAATATGAGCTGGACTTTTCTTTAATACATTGACCCATAAAACTGGGCTGTGTTTGTTAGGGCACACTGCAAAAAATGCTCTTCGTCTTGTTTCCAGTCTAAATATCTAATAATTCTTAAATCAAGATGCATTTACTAGATCAGTAAAACGACATATTTTTTATAATTGTATCAGTAAAATGACATATGTTTTATAGACAATAAAATCTAAATGAAGAGAGTTTTTGCTTAAAACAGGCAAAATGATCTGCCAATGGGGGGAGAAAAATAATCTTATTTCTGATTGAAATCTTGTTTCTTGTTTCCGTCCCAAACAGAAATCAGATTATTTTTCTCACCCCATTGGCAGATCATATGGCTTTTTTTAAGTAAAAACTCACTTCATTTTGATATTATTGTCTATAAAACAAAACAAAAATATGTAGTTTTACTGATCTAGTAAATGCATCTTGATTTAAGAATATTTAGATATTTGGACTGGAAACAACTGGATACTAAATAAGAAGAGCATTTTTTGCAGTGCATTGACATATTTCACCGTTCATATCATCAAAATGAGGATCAATTAAACTTGAGATTTGATATTTTTAACCCAGCCCCAGTCTAAATGTTCCTCAGCGTTTGATTGGCTGATTTCTCCTCAGGTTGACGTCTGATAAGATCTACGCTGTGTTCACAGACTTCACACATGACAAGGTGAGTGTCAGCGTCACATTGGCACCGTGTCGGATCTCGTGGTATTAAGTGTGTGTGTGTGTGTTTCCTCAGATATCCAGAGATGAAGCAATTAATAAGATCCGTCTGGAGGCTGAGGAGCAGATCAGAGGTGTGTGATGGGCCATTTGCTGCACACGCTAGAGCACATGCTAAAGAGAATGTAGTAGATCACATACTATATCACATACAAGATCACATGATACAGCACATGCTAGAGCACAAGATCACATGGTACAGCACACGCTAGAGCACATACAAGATCACATGGTACAGCACACGCTAGAGCACAAGAGCACAAGATCACATGATACAGCACACGCTAGAGCACAAGATCACATGGTACAGCACACGCTAGAGCACAAGATCACATGGTACAGCACACGCTAGAGCACAAGATCACGATACAGCACACGCTAGAGCACAAGATCACATGATACAGCATACGCTAGAGCACAAGATCACATGGTACAGCACACGCTAGAGCACAAGATCACATGGTACAGCACACGCTAGAGCACAAGATCACATGATACAGCACACACTAGAGCACATACAAGATCACATGGTACAGCACACGCTAGAGCACAAGATCACATGATACAGCACACGCTAGAGCACAAGATCACATGATACAGCACACGCTAGAGCACAAGATCACATGGTACAGCACACGCTAGAGCACAAGATCACATGGTACAGCACACGCTAGAGCACACGATCACATGATACAGCACACGCTAGAGCACAAGATCAGATGATATGATACAGCAAACGCTAGAGGACAAGATCACATGACACAGCACACACTAGATCACAAGATCACGATACAGCACACGCTAGAGCACAAGATCACATGATACAGCACACGCTAGAGCACAAGATCACATGATACAGCACATGCTAGATCACAAGATCACATGGTACTGCACACACTAGAGCACAAGATCACGATACAGCACACGTTAGATCACAAGATCACATGGTACAGCACACGCTAGAGCACAAGATCACATGATACAGCACACGCTAGTTCACAAGATCACATGATACAGCACACGCTAGAGCACAAGATCACATGATACAGCACACGCTAGAGCACAAGATCACATGACACAGCACACGCTAGAGCACATACAAGATCACATGGTACAGCACACGCTAGAGCACAAGATCACATGATACAGCACACGCTAGAGCACAAGATCACATGATACAGCACACGCTAGAGCACAAGATCACATGGTACAGCACACGCTAGAGCACAAGATCACATGGTACAGCACACGCTAGAGCACACGATCACATGATACAGCACACGCTAGAGCACAAGATCAGATGATATGATACAGCAAACGCTAGAGGACAAGATCACATGACACAGCACACACTAGATCACAAGATCACGATACAGCACACGCTAGAGCACAAGATCACATGATACAGCACACGCTAGAGCACAAGATCACATGATACAGCACATGCTAGATCACAAGATCACATGGTACAGCACACACTAGAGCACAAGATCACGATACAGCACACGCTAGAGCACAAGATCACATGATACAGCACACGCTAGAGCACAAGATCACATGGTACAGCACACGCTAGAGCACAAGATCACATGGTACAGCACACGCTAGAGCACACGATCACATGATACAGCACACGCTAGAGCACAAGATCAGATGATATGATACAGCAAACGCTAGAGGACAAGATCACATGACACAGCACACACTAGATCACAAGATCACGATACAGCACACGCTAGAGCACAAGATCACATGATACAGCACACGCTAGAGCACAAGATCACATGATACAGCACATGCTAGATCACAAGATCACATGGTACAGCACACACTAGAGCACAAGATCACGATACAGCACACGTTAGATCACAAGATCACATGGTACAGCACACGCTAGAGCACAAGATCACATGATACAGCACACGCTAGTTCACAAGATCACATGATACAGCACACGCTAGAGCACAAGATCACATGATACAGCACACGCTAGAGCACAAGATCACATGATACAGCACACGCTAGAGCACAAGATCACATGATACAGCAAACGCTAGAGCACAAGATCACATGACACAGCACACACTAGATCTCAAGATCACGATACAGCACACGCTAGAGCACAAGATCACATGATACAGCACATGCTAGATCACATACAAGATCACATGGTACAGCACACGCTAGAGCACAAGATCACATGATACAGCACACGCTAGTTCACAAGATCACATGATACAGCACACGCTAGTTCACAAGATCACATGATACAGCACACGCTAGAGCACAAGATCACATGATACAGCACACGCTAGAGCACAAGATCACATGGTACAGCACACGCTAGAGCACATGATACAGCACACGCTAGAGCACAAGATCACATGATACAGCACACACTAGAGCACAAGATCACATGATACAGCACACGCTAGAGCACAAGATCACATGATACAGCACACGTTTGATCACAATATCACATGGTACAGCACACGCTAGAGCACAAGATCACATGATACTGCACATGCTAGATCACATGGTACAGCACACGCTAGAGCACAAGATCACATGATACAGCACATGCTAGATCACAAGATCACATAGTACAGCACACGCTAGAGCACAAGATCACATGATACAGCACACGCTAGAGCACAAGATCACATGATACAGCACACGCTAGAGCACAAGATCACATGGTACAGCACACGCTAGAGCACAAGATCACATGATACAGCACACGCTAGAGCACAAGATCACATGATACAGCACATGCTAGATCACAAGATCACATAGTACAGCACACGCTAGAGCACAAGATCACATGATACAGCACACGCTAGAGCACAAGATCACATGATACAGCACACGCTAGAGCACAAGATCACATGGTACAGCACACGCTAGAGCACAAGATCACATGATACAGCACATGCTAGAGCACAAGATCACATGGTACAGCACACGCTAGAGCACATACAAGATCACATGGTACAGCACACGCTAGAGCACAAGAGCACAAGATCACATGATACAGCACACGCTAGAGCACAAGATCACATGATACAGCACACGCTAGAGCACAAGATCACATGATACAGCATACGCTAGAGCACAAGATCACATGGTACAGCACACGCTAGAGCACAAGATCACATGGTACAGCACACGCTAGAGCACAAGATCACATGATACAGCACACGCTAGAGCACATACAAGATCACATGGTACAGTACACGCTAGAGCACAAGATCACATGATACAGCACACGCTAGAGCACAAGATCACATGATACAGCACACGCTAGAGCACAAGATCACATGGTACAGCACACGCTAGAGCACAAGATCACATGGTACAGCACACGCTAGAGCACAAGATCACATGATACAGCACACGCTAGAGCACAAGATCAGATGATATGATACAGCAAACGCTAGAGGACAAGATCACATGACACAGCACACACTAGATCACAAGATCACGATACAGCACACGCTAGAGCACAAGATCACATGATACAGCACATGCTAGATCACAAGATCACATGGTACAGCACACACTAGAGCACAAGATCACGATACAGCACACGTTAGATCACAAGATCACATGGTACAGCACACGCTAGAGCACAAGATCACATGATACAGCACACGCTAGTTCACAAGATCACATGATACAGCACACGCTAGAGCACAAGATCACTTGATACAGCACACGCTAGAGCACAAGATCACATGATACAGCACACGCTAGAGCACAAGATCACATGATACAGCAAACGCTAAAGGACAAGATCACATGACACAGCACACACTAGATCACAAGATCACGATACAGCACACGCTAGAGCACAAGATCACATGATACAGCACATGCTAGATCACATACAAGATCACATGGTACAGCACACGCTAGAGCACAAGATCACATGATACAGCACACGCTAGTTCACAAGATCACATGATACAGCACACGCTAGTTCACAAGATCACATGATACAGCACACGCTAGAGCACAAGATCACATGGTACAGCACACGCTAGAGCACATGATACAGCACACGCTAGAGCACAAGATCACATGATACAGCACACACTAGAGCACAAGATCACATGATACAGCACACGCTAGAGCACAAGATCACATGATACAGCACACGTTTGATCACAAGATCACATGGTACAGCACACGCTAGAGCACAAGATCACATGATACTGCACATGCTAGATCACATGGTACAGCACACGCTAGAGCACAAGATCACATGATACAGCACATGCTAGATCACAAGATCACATAGTACAGCACACGCTAGAGCACAAGATCACATGATACAGCACACGCTAGAGCACAAGATCACATGATACAGCACACGCTAGAGCACAAGATCACATGGTACAGCACACGCTAGAGCACAAGATCACATGATACAGCACACGCTAGAGCACAAGATCACATGATACAGCACACGCTAGAGCACAAGATCACATGATACAGCACACGCTAGAGCACAAGATCACATGATACAGCACACGCTAGAGCACAAGATCACATGATACAGCAAACGCTAGAGGACAAGATCACATGATACAGCACACGCTAGAGCACAAGATCACATGATACAGCACACGCTAGAGCACAAGGTCACATGATACAGCACACACTAGAGCACAAGATCACATGATACAGCACACGCTACAGCACAAGATCACATGATACAGCACACGCTAGAGCACAAGATCACATGATACAGCACACGCTAGATCACAAGATCACATGATACAGCACATGCTAGAGCACAAGATCACATGGTACAGCACACGCTAGATCACAAGATCACATGGTACAGCACACGCTAGATCACAAGATCACATGATACAGCACACGCTAGAGCTCAAGATCACATGATACAGCACACGCTAGAGCACAAGATCACATGATACAGCACACGCTAGATCACAAGATCACATGATACAGCACACGCTAGAGCACAAGATCACATGATACAGCACACGCTAGATCACAAGATCACATGTTACAGCACACGCTAGAGCACAAGATCACATGATACAGCACACGCTAGAACACATATAAGATCACATGATACAGCACACGCTAGAACACATATAAGATCACATGGCTTGCGCTTGTTCTTCAGCCGCTCTGATTGGTGTGTTTGCGCTGTGTAATGCTCATGCCGTGTGATGTCTGCAGAGAAGTTTCCGCAGGCGGAGGCGTTTGAGGTGGTGGAGGCCTTCAACAGATTCTCCAGAGAGATCTTCAGGAATCTGGTTCTTCAGGAATACAGACGGTAACCTCATACTCAAGCTCTTCATGTAAGTGCTGATGTTCGTGTTGGTGAGTCTAGTAACACGCGTCATGTGACAGGTGTGATGGAAGAGATCTCACGTCTCTGCGCAACATCTCCTGCGAGGTGGACGTGTTTAAGCCACTCCACGGCTCGGCTCTCTTCCAGAGGGGTCAGACACAGGTCAGGACACAGTACAGCACATGCTACATCACACACTAGATCACAATGGTACAACACGCTAGAGCACATATAAGATCACATGGTACAGCACATGCTAGAGCACATACAAGATCACATGGTACACCACACGCTAGATCACATACAAGATCACATGGTACAGCACACGCTAGAGCACAAGATCACATGATACAGCACACGCTAGTTCACAAGATCACATGATACAGCACACGCTAGAGCACAAGATCACATGATACAGCACACGCTAGAGCACAAGATCACATGATACAGCACACGCTAGAGCACAAGATCACATAGTACAGCACACGCTAGAGCACAAGATCACATGATACAGCACACGCTAGAGCACAAGATCACATGATACAGCACACGCTAGAGCACAAGATCACATGATACAGCACACGCTAGAGCACAAGATCACATGATACAGCACACGCTAGAGCACAAGATCACATAGTACAGCACACGCTAGAGCACAAGATCACATGATACAGCACACGCTAGAGCACAAGATCACATGATACAGCACACGCTAGAGCACAAGATCACATGATACAGCACACGCTAGAGCACAAGATCACATGATACAGCACACGCTAGAGCACAAGATCACATGGTACAGCACACGCTAGAGCACATACAAGATCACATGATACAGCACATGCTAGATCACATACAAGATCACATGGTACAGCACACGCTCGATTACATACAAGATCACATGGTACAGCACACGCTGGAGCACATACAAGATCACATGATACCGCACATGCTAGATCACATACAAGATCACATGGTACAGCACACGCTGGAGCACATACAAGATCACATGGTACAGCACACGCTAGAGCACATACAAGATCACATGGTACAGCACACGCTGGAACACATACAAGATCACATGATACAGCACATGCTAGATCACATACAAGATCACATGGTACAGCACACGCTAGAGCACAAGATCACATGATACAGCACACGCTAGTTCACAAGATCACGATACAGCACACGCTAGAGCACAAGATCACATGATACAGCACACGCTAGAGCACAAGATCACATGATACAGCACACGCTAGAGCACAAGATCACATGATACAGCAAACGCTAGAGGACAAGATCACATGATACAGCACACGCTAGAGCACAAGATCACATGATACAGCACACGCTAGAGCACAAGATCACGATACAGCACACGCTAGAGCACAAGATCACATGATACAGCACACTCTAGAGCACAAGATCACATGGTACAGCACACGCTAGAGCACATACAAGATCACATGGTACAGCACACGCTGGAGCACATACAAGATCACATGGTACAGCACACGCTAGATCACATACAAGATCACGGTACAGCACACGCTAGAGCACAAGATCACATGATACAGCACACTCTAGAGCACAAGATCACATGGTACAGCACACGCTAGAGCACATACAAGATCACATGGTACAGCACACGCTGGAGCACATACAAGATCACATGGTACAGCACACGCTAGATCACATACAAGATCACATGGTACAGCACACGCTAGAGCACATACAAGATCACATGGTACGGCACACGCTAGAGCACATACAAGATCACATGGTACAGCACACGCTAGAGCACATACAAGATCACATGGTACAGCACACGCTAGAGCACATACAAGATCACATGGTACAGCACACGCTAGAGCACATACAAGATCACATGGTACAGCACACGCTAGAGCACATACAAGATCACATGGTACAGCACACGCTAGAGCACAAGATCACATGATACAGCACACGCTAGAGCACATACAAGATCACATGGTACAGCACACACTAAAGCACATGTGAAAAATGTGTGACGTGTAATTTTAATGAACGTTTTTGTAATTGCATTTTTGTGAGAGTCTCTAGCTGGTCAGCTGACCTGGAGGAAGCTGGTAATGCGGTCACTGTGTGTGTGTGTGTGTGTGTGTGTGTGTGTGTGTGTGTGTGTGTGTGTGTGTGTGTGTGTGCAGGTGCTGTGCTCGGTGACCTTTGACTCTCTGGAGTCCAGTATGAAGACAGAC
>NC_090188.1:44550126-44607626 GCF_024679245.1 Pseudorasbora parva
AGAGCACATACAAGATCACATGGTACAGCACACGCTAGATCACATACAAGATCACATGGTACAACACACGCTAGATCACATACAAGATCACATGGTACAGCACACGCTAGACCACATACAAGATCACATGGTACAGCACACGCTAGAGCACATACAAGATCACATGGTACAGCACACGCTAGATCACATACAAGATCACATGGTACAGCACACGCTAGATCACATATAAGATCACATGGTACAGCACACGCTAGAGCACATACAAGATCACATGGTACAGCACACGCTAGATCACATACAAGATCACATGATACAGCACACGCTAGATCACATACAAGATCACATGGTACAGCACACGCTAGAGCACATACAAGATCACATGGTACAGCACACGCTAGAGCACATACAAGATCACATGGTACAGCACACGCTAGATCACATACAAGATCACATGGTACAACACACGCTAGATCACATACAAGATCACATGGTACAGCACACGCTAGAGCACATACAAGATCACATGGTACAGCACACACTAGATCACATACAAGATCACATGGTACAGCACACGCTAGAGCACACACAAGATCACATGGTACAGCACACGCTAGAGCACATACAAGATCACATGGTACAGCACACGCTAGAGCACATACAAGATAACGTGGTACAGCACACGCTAGAGCACATACAAGATCACATGGTACAGCACACGCTAGAGCACATACAAGATCACATGGTACAGCACACGCTAGAGCACATACAAGATCACATGGTACAGCACACGCTAGAGCACAAGATCTTTTCTGTCTTTTCTACCAAGCTTATCAAAACGTATATTTTTGCAGCACTGAAAGTAAAAGTGCACAGATTTTTTCTCTAATGTTGACTTCACAGGATGAATGTAATATAAGAGTGATCAGATCCAGTCAGTCATAATCCGACTCAGATGAATATATATATATATTATCTAAAAGTAGTCCAATTACGGTTACTGTTATCCAGTTTGTTCAAAAGTAATCTAAAAGTAATCCAATTCAGTCAGAAATAATCCAATTTGGATTAATGTAATCAAAAAGTAATCCAATTCAGAGTAATGTAATCCAATTTGGATTACTACCGACTGAATCAGATACATTTTTAGATAACATTCACATTTAGATAACGTTCAAAAGTAATCTAAATGTAATCCGATTCAGTTGGTAGTAATGCTATTCATATGAATGTGATCTAAAAATGTATCTGATTCAGTCGGTAGTAATCCAAATTGGATTAATGTAATCTAAAAGTAATCAGATTCTGAGTAATGTAATCCAGTTGGTTTAAAAGTAATCCGATTCAGTTGGTAGTAATCCTATTCGTATGAATGTAATCTAAAAGTAATCAGATTCAGTCGGTTGTAATCCAATTTGGATTAATGTAATCTAAAAGTAATCCGATTCAGAGTAATGTAATCCATTTGGTTTAAAAGTAATCCGATTCAGTTGGTAGTAATCCAATTCGTATGAATGTAATCTAAAAGTAATCAGATTCAGTCGGTTGTAATCCAATTTGGATTAATGTAGTAATCTTAAAGTAATCTGATTCAGAGTAATGTAATCCGATTCGTAGGAATGCAATCTAAAAGTAATCGATTCAGTCGGTCGTAATCCAATTTGGATTAATGTAGTAATCTTAAAGTAATCCGATTCAGAGTAATGTAATCCGATTCGTAGGAATGTAATCTAAAAGTAATCAGATTCAGTCGGTAGTAATCCAATTTGGATTAATGTAGTAATCTTAAAGTAATCCGATTCAGAGTAATGTAATCCGATTTGTAGGAATGCAATCTAAAAGTAATCGATTCAGTCGGTAGTAATTCAATTCATATGAATGTAATCTAAAAATAATCCGATTCAGTCAAAAGTAATCTAAATGTAATCTGATTCTACAGTATGTATAGACAGTATGCAACATATATAGTCTTGAGTAGTTTAAGATTTACTAACTTCAGATAAAATTTGATTTGCAAGACCGGGTAGGAATCTGTTAATAGAAGTTGCTTCTGTAATATACAGTTTTGAAAAATCTGAAAGGATCTGATTAGGTCTTAACTTGAGACTCAAGATCATGTCGACATCAAGTGATCATCATCTGTGTGTCCCGCAGGCTGATGTTAAAATCCCAGGACTTCCTCTGAAGATCGTGATGGAGGCCATACAGCAGGCCACAGGTACGCCTCGCTCCACGAGCATCATGGGACACACAGTGAGTGTTTGACGTGACGTTTCTGCCTTCTCTTCCAGTGGCCAAAAGAGAGATTCTAGGCATCATGAATAAGTGCATTTCCAAACCCCGGAGCTCCAGGAAGGAGAACGGGCCGGTCGTGGGTATGATCAGTGATGGCTTCCTCCTCTGAGTGTGGTTTGTGTTTCTCTGACCCCTCTGTGACCTCTTGTCCTCAGAGAACGTCAGCGTGCCTTTATCCAGTCGAGCTCGGTTCATCGGCCCTGGAGGATTTAATCTGCGCAGACTGCAGGCTCAGACAGGTGAGGATGATGATGATGATGATGATGATGATGATGATGATGATGATGATGGTGGTGATGGTAGGGATGGTGAAGATGATGATGATTTTGATGGTGAATATGGCTGCATTTTTTTTTTCTTTGTAATGTTATATCAAGAAGGTACAAGATTATCTTCAAAAGTAATCTAAAAGTAATCCTGCAAGGTCAAAAGTAATCTAAAAGTAATCCTGCAAGGTCAAAAGTAATCTAAAAGTAAATCAGTTCATCAACACGGACTAGGATCATAGTCAGACTGATGTGTGTAGCTGATGTGTGTGTGCTCTTGTGTCCGTCAGGTGTGACGATCAGTCAGGTGGATGAGGAGACGTTCTCAGTGTTTGCGCCGACACCCAGTGCCATGAGCGAAGCCCAGGAGTTCATCCGTGACATCTGCAAAGATGACGTACGTGTGTGTGTGTGTGTGTGTGTGTGTGTGTGTGTGTGTGTGTGTGTGTGTGTGTGTGTGTGTGTGTGTGTGTGTGTGTGTGTGTGTGTGAGTGTGAGAGTGAGTGAGAGATTCTCCCAGGAGTTCATCCGTGACATCTGCAAAGATGACGTACATGTGTGTGTGTGTGTGTGAGTGAGATATTCTCCCAGGAGTTCATCCGTGACATCTGCAAAGATGACGTACGTGTGTGTGAGAGAGAGAGAGACTCTGACGCTGGTTGTGTGTGTGTGTGAGAGACTCTGACGTTGGTTGTGTGTGTGTGTGAGAGACTCTGACGCTGGTTGTGTGTGTGTGTAGCAGGAGCAGCAGCTGGAGTTCGGAGCCGTTTACACCGCCACCATTACAGAGATCAGGTAGAGCTGCTTCCTCTCTCTCAGTCTCTCAGGCTCTTCATTGGGTTGAAGCTGATTGTGTGTTTCAGGGACATTGGTGTGATGGTGAAGCTGTATCCCAACATGAGCGCCGTGCTCCTGCACAACTCCCAGCTGGACCACAAACGGGTCAGAACATTCACACACTTTCACACTCACATTGGGTTCACATCCGTACGGTTGGTTCATGTTGAGTTTCCTCAAGGAAAAGCTGTAAACTATACAGTCAGTCGCTGCATTACTGTAATGTAGTAAATGCAGAGCTCGATATGATCCGCTGGGAAGTGTTCTGAAGGACGTGTGTGTGTGTGTGTGTGTGTGTGTGTGTGTGTGTGTGTGTGTGTGTGTGTGTGTGTTGTTTGTTTGTTTGCAGATCAAGCATCCCAGCGCTCTTGGACTGGAGGTCGGCCAGCAGATCCAGGTAATGACCAGAGCTCAATCATTCATCGCTCATTAACGATCTTCATTAACGATCTTCATTAACGATCTTCATTAACGATCTTCATTAACGATCTTCATTAACGATCTTCATTAACGATCTTCATTAACGATCTTCATTAACGATCTTCATTAACGATCTTCATTAACGATCTTCATTAACGATCTTCATTTATGATCTTCATTAACGATCTTCATTAACGTGTCGGCTCTTGCAGGTGAAGTTCTTCGGCAGAGACCCGACGGACGGCCGGATGAGGCTCTCTCGTAAGGTCCTGCAGTCTCCAGCTGCCGCTGCGGTGCGCAGTCTGAACGACAGACACAGCGTCTCTATAGGAGCCTCCGGCCAGAACATCCCTGACCCCTAGAGGACACTTTTCTACTCTGTATATTTTATAATAAACACTCTTATTACATGGACTATCCTCACAAACACTGCTTGGGCTTCTGCTTTACATACAGAATATATCCACACACATACACTCACATGTGAAAGTGTTCATATCTGACCTATTTCAGATGAGGAAGAAACAAATCACACACACACACACACACCCACACACACTGTGATTGTCTGTCACCAGAGCTGGACAGTAACTCGGCACATCTGGAAACTTTAAATTTAACATCACTCCATCTGAAAGACAAATATCGTACTTTTTACTCCACTATAAAAAAAAGTGGAAAGTCGTTTCTGTCGCATCTTTGAAAGTCAGTGGATGATTTTTTTCTTCTTTAAAAGGTGTTTGGGTTTTTGCAGAAAGCCTTTCAGGAATCACTCTTGTAGAGTCTCGTGAAGTTCAATGATTTCACAGCATTTATTAAACACTGATTTATAGTTTAGAGCAAAATGGAAGAAGACGGATGTCCAAATGCTCATTTAGTGGAGTATTCACATAAACAAAGTTGATTCTGTCTTCAGTGAAGGTGAACAGTGTGAGAATATCAGATGTGTATCAGTGTATTGGATCCGTGCATTCGGCCTTAAAGTGACAGCAGCTTTGTAACTTTTCTACAAGTATTTAAATGAGTTTAAGTTAGTCGTCTGCTAGTGTGTCAGATGGAGCGTCACTGACTGGCTTAAACCATGATGGCATAATGTGCATTTATACAACTATAATACAATAATGCGGCGACATAAAGAAGGGCATTTACTTTTGATACTGAAGTACTTTTGAAAACAAGTACTTTTACTTAAGTAAAAATCTGTTTTTACAACTTGTAGCAGAGTAATATTTGACCAGAAGTGCTGTTACTTTTACTCACGGTACATAGATGCCTCATTCGACCGATCGGCGCCATCCGCACAGGCACTAATGAGGCATCTATGTACACATATCTATGATTGGGCCGGATTTTGACCTTCTCCGGCGTAATGGACTTGGAAATACTAGATGAGATTTGCATGCTATGAGGAAAAAAAAACACAAATACTGTTCGGTTTTTTGCAGAATCCAATCGTTTTGTGTTTTAAAACATCAATGTATCATCACAAGCCACAGGGTTTCATATGGATTCGTATGGGTGTGTTTTTAACTCTCAGTGGCTCTCATAGAAAAAAAAACATTGACATGCATTATACGGCAACAGTTGGATTTAAAAATGAACACAATTCATTTGTGTTCTACTGAAGAAACAAACACCTACATCTTGGATGTCCTGGGGGTAAGCAGATAAACATCACAGCTTCATTTTTGGGTGAACTAAACATTTAAACTAATTTAAATACATGTATAAAAGTTACAAAGCTCTTTAAAGCGGTTTACACACCCCACAAGGACAATGATAACACCACGCAGCCACAACAACCACTGTTCACGGACACACTCCCAGCTGAGCTCTGCCCACAGAGCTCATCACAGATCGACTGATGGATTAGAACTGATCCAAGATTCAGTGACACAGATCGAGGCACTGAACCGTAACATCTCACCCTGGACTGCGGAGGCGCAGGAAAGAGTCGGCATCCTCGGGGTGAGAATGGGAAACTATTCCGCATTCTGAAAATGAAGCTGGACGAAATGTCCAGGTCAATACATGGACTGGATGAGCAACAACCCCCCTCATCAGACATGTTGTTCCTCTCTCCAGCACCCCCACTTCTGAGCTTCTCAGAGACAATGGAGGAACTGGTTTATGCTGGAACTAGACTATCACACTCGATCGCTGTGAGCCAGATATCAACAAAAAAGTGTTAAGCCCCACAACCACCAAAGCCTGAGGTAATCAGCACATCCATGAGTTGCTCTGGGCTCAGTCAGATCAGACCACAACCCCAGAAGGTTAGTATGTCTGATTTCAAAGCAATTAACGGTACATTTTTAGAAGAAACAGCACAGCGCCTTAAAACATCAACCTGCGCCCTTGACACACTCCCAGTGCCGCCGCTCCCACCACGAGCATCCCGCGCTGTGCGTAGGGCACCAAGTGCTGAGGGGGGAACCACGAGAAATTTTTGTCAGAAATTGTCCAGAAACTGTTTTACAGGTCCATTTACAACCCTATAAATTGTCCCTAGGATGCAATGCTCTGTTTTTGCCTTATTTGGAAGAGTCATGAATATTAATGTGGAGCTCTGCTCTGATTGGCTTATTTCAGCAGCTCACAGCAGTTCAGCGAAGCGGCTCGTGAGTCCTGACAGAACACAGACCGACTGAACGACACTTTAAGCAGAACATCTCAAATGGAGATTAATAAAATACAGCTTACTTATTTATTGGTGTTTACAGATCATCTGAGAGAGAGAGAGAGAGAGAGAGAGAGAGAGAGAGAGAGAGAGAGAGCTTTCACATGGTTGCCAGATTGGACATGTTAACGTAAAACACCTGATAGTATACGTGTTCTTTTCACAGAAAAGCTGTTTGGGGGATTTAAATGACTGAAATCTGGCAACCGCACGACCGATCTTTCTCAAACGAAAATCAGTGATTTAAGACTCTCCTTTTTTCATCAGCGATATTGTATGTTTATATAACGTTAGTCACAATGTAGGCTAACGTTACGCAGTGACTGTGATGTACTCTGAAATACAAGCATGCAAAAACATCATACTTAAGTTCTCAAAAATATAACTATATATATTTTTACAAAATGAATAGCCTTGTCTAATGACTGTCGTTTTACTTATGGTGGAAAGGTGACGTTTGCTAGAAGGTTTGAGTGAGCGATCTGTAAGCAAAGTATCTACGGTTGTATTTTTTAATACAAAATAATATTCCCCTTTGTCAGCTTCCTGATCAGATCAGATGTGCTCCAACAGAAGCCACATTTACATCTGACTCAAACACATCTGTTTCTCTGAGCATTCACTGAATGAGCTCTGAGCACTGTACGGCCCACTGATACCCCTTTTCCACCAAGGCAGTGCTGGTGCTAAATCGGAGCCAGAGCCTAGTTTCAAATCGGTTCTTTGTGTTTCCACAGCCAAAGCACCAGCTCCGAGCCAGGAAAAGTGGTTCTTAAGTAACACCAAAACATTGCTGGGCTAGAAGTAAGAACCGCTTGCGTCACCGGCTGGGGGCGGCGTTACCGTGATCAACAAGATGAACACAAACCTGTGACCGCCATTTTTTCAATAGCAGCTAATCAAGCTAACAGCTGCTGGATTGTAATCTCCGTCTATACAAATCATGGAGAGCTGCACGAATGCGTTGGATTTGCGGCGTTTTAATGCTGATGTAGGATCATAAAGCCATGAGCCACTGAGGGAAGGCTTGTTCGAGATGCATCGGCGCACGCTGTGCAAACTGATTGCGTATGACATCAAAGTAGAGCGAGCGCCAACGACTCCTTATGCTTTTGAATCGCTCACGCGGTGTTTTAATATCATACACGGATCGGTCTGCGCAGCGCCGATGCATCTCGAACAAGCCTGGTGTGTTTGTATTTCCCGCTGCCTCGCTAGCATTGCTAAAACGCTAGCGAGAAAGATGAGACGTATACAGTGACGTAAGACCTAGCTCTGCGGTGGCTCTCTTACATGTGGAAAGCCAAACCGGTTCATAAAGGCTCTCAAGTCGAACCAACTGAGAACTCACATTAGCACGGGCTCTGAACTAGCACTCGGTTCATTCTGGTGGAAAAGGGGTATGAGTGCACCTTATCTGTGCATCATCTCTTATTCTTTTAAAACTGATTTAGTTTACCTTTGTTCTTATCTTTGGTTATTATTATTGTATATAGATATAATTTTATTTTTTTACCCAAATTTAAAATCAGGCAGATAGGGATTTATTTTTTATTTCTATTTTCAGAATCAACTTTGTTTATGTGAATCCTCCACTAAATGAGCATTTGGACATCCGTCTTCTTCCATTTTGCTCTAAACTATAAATCAGTGTTTAATAAATGCTGTGAAATCATTGAACTTCACGAGACTCTACAAGAGTGATTCCTGAAAGGCTTTCTGCAAAAACCCAAACACCTTTTAAAGAAGAAAGAAATCATCACTGACTTTCAAAGCTGCGACAGAAACGACTTTCCACTTCGAGGACCTTGATAGAAATGTAGTGGAGTAAAGAGGACGATATTTGTCTTTCAGATGGAGTGAAGTTAAAGTCAGAAGTTTCCAGAAAAAATAACACTCCAGTAAACTGCAGATCTTCGGAAATGTGTACTGAAGTAAGACTCGAGTAAATTTACTTAGTTACTGTCCATCTTACCGTACATATATTCTCAATCGTCTTTAATGTAATTGTGTTAAATTAGTTAAATGTCCAAATAGTTCAGTTATAAATAAAATTGATGTTTAATTATTCACTCAATATTATTATTATTATTTATTAAGAGTTAATCAAGTGTAAGAAATGATATTCAGTTGGTTTTATTATGCACTAAGGAATGTGTTTTTACTACAGTTTTTTAGAATGGTCATAATACTGTATACCTGAGTGAAACGCTTCACAAACAAGAGCAAATGTAGGGGCGGGGCTTGATTGTGTCTGTGGGGAACTGATTGGATGGCGGTGGTCTGCTATTGGCTGAGCTCATGTGAGTGACAGGTGGCCCCGCCCTCATCATCAGAGAAGAGATGAAGTCTGACTTTTTTGCATGATGAGAAAAAAAAGCGAGATGTAAACTCAACATTCAGGTGGGAATTCAAATGTTTGAGGAAGAACATGAGAATTATGAGGTGAGTCATTCTATAATTAGGGGCACATTTCATATCTGTGGACTCAATTATCAATTTTACCAATTTTTCATTAACTTTTCACAACAAGCAATGATTGCTTTTATATCAGGGGACATTTATTATTCATTTAATACAAAAATCTTAACAGATACCTATCTTTTGTCTTGCAAAAATACCATATTCTATACTGGAATTAGCTGTTTTTGTGCTGTCCGATTTGGCAAATGTGAGGTTTTGATCTTCAGATTAGCACTAAAATGCATGTTTCTGAATATATCTCTTATAAATATTTGACCAAAATATTCATTAAAATATGAGAGAGGTGTTTTTAAAAATATTTTGCTCATGCATCTACATTATATCATCCATTTTGTGTGTGTCCGAGAAATCAGTGTCAACTGTGTTACTCCCGATAAAACCCCCTATAAATCAGAAATGTTTTTTTCCATAGACAGTAAAAGAAATGGACCGAGCGTTCCCATTGACGTCAACGGCGAAATAATGAAGTCAACCTAGGGGCACTCACTTCCTGATGGCGGAGCGAACTGCGCAGGCTCAGACTGAGCTTGAGGACGTAGATGTGACGTGAGCCTCCTGTCTGACAGCTGTAGGTCTTCTAGTAGATGTGGAAAGTGAAATCTGAATCCCGTTGTTTAAATATTTTCTCCCGTTGCTTTTGGCTCACTATGGGCTTCTCCCCATTCTTCTCCCTTGACTTTATCAGACTTTATGTCTCCACGTCCCCCCGACGGCCTCATAGACAGTAAAGATTGCCTGCGAGCGTCTCCTCAGGTCTATACGGTAATTTCTCAACTGTGCGACAGAGTCGCGTTGGTTATGACGCAATCGTTAGCCTATTTTTACAAAAACAGCTTCTGCGGGGCGATAGTGTAAGATCCAAGGTAACGGAGCCTTTCATGCATTGTCGTGTTTCTTTAGAAATAAACAATGGACAAATGGAGTCTTTAAACGTCTCAGATGTAAAGTTATTCACTGTCAAAGTGACTCAAAAATGAATGGGAGTCAATGGGATGCTAACAGCAGGTGATGGCTTGGTTAGCAATGGCAGCCCCTAGGGGTGGAACGCTTTCTGAGCGCTAGATTAGCCCCTTGGTTTTTTCCAAAGTCACATGTCCGACATCAAATGAAGTCATTCCTTTTTTGAGGTAAATTTGAAGACAGTGTGGTAAATTATAACTTCTCCTCTTCGATATATGATATTATTGTCGGTACATAGAGTAGGTTAATTGACCGTCAACTGTGTTATCAACATATTCTGGTAAATTTGCGTCACATGTTATATTTATAAATATGTAGAGAAAGAATATAAAAACATAAATTCATCCAGGTCAATTACCAACTAATCCACGGCTAGCAGTTTACACAAGACCCAAAAATGGCTGAAATGTCAACTGTGTTACCCATCAACTGTAACAGTTGACAGGGATTCACATGGTTGACAATTTAACTTAAATTTTGTTAATTGCTTGTACTTATTTTTGTTGATTTAAAAAAGGAAGTTATAATTTTTAAGAGAGTTTTCTCTTTTCCTTCTGTCATTGGTGTCACTCCTGTCAATATTTTACTTGGTCTGTCAACTGTGTTATGTGTGGTTATGTCATAAATCTTTTAAATGTGAACTAAACTGCCAGAAAAATAGATATGGATATGTATTGTGATGAGAATATTGGTAAGGGTAAATAACATAAAATTCACCATACTGTGGATTTATGACACAGCATTTGTCCATAACACAGTTGACAAAATAATTAATCAAATGTTGATTTTCATTAACATTTAAAAAAAAGTAATTAGAGCTTAAGCTTGCCAAATAATTCATTTAGCCCATTGAGGGCATATATTATTCAACCACCTAGTTGATTGATCGAAAAATAATACACATTTTCTGACTTTTTGGCTGACCTGAAATGTATGCCTAAATATAATGACTCAGGTATTGCTCGTCGTTGTGAGTTGTGAGCCCAGAATTGAGAGAAAAGGACAGAACTCCGACATATAAACTCATCATTTTGAGGGGGAAAATCCCTAAATGAATCCCAAAACATCTGTTTTTTGGGACGCAACGGTTGCTGAGGGACTGTGGTAACCATGGCGACCGCTATACGGCTGCGCGTGAGCCTGTCCAGCCGCGGCTTCCGTAGCCCGTGTGCGGAAACCCCGCGCCATCAGATGAGCGACGATGAAGTGAAAGACACACAAGATGGCGGCGATCGGTGGATAGACGAACATTCACGTAAACATTTAAGCGATCCGAGCAGATTAATGCGCATTCGGCGTCGCAGCTGAGAGCCGGACGCAGTTAAACGAGACGGTAAATTGATCACGCGGGAGTCTGAGGGGGAAAGGTTTGGCTAATTCTACAGGTAAACTGATTTTGTGAGCTTAAGATGAACGATCGGAGAGATTAAACCGAGTGGTCAGATCTAAATAAACGTTGTTATAGCCGTTCGGCGACTCTCAGATAACGTTACGGTGTTTTCCAGAGGTCAGCGCGGATTAGTGAGGTAAAAGTGAGTTTAGTGCGGTAGGATGACCGGTGCCCGGCGGTGTGTATGACAGTGTTAGTTCCCCGAGGTTTTCTGAGGTAAATATGCGCCAGGGCTGCTAGTGTCGGATAAGGAGAGCCGTGTTTGGGTCAGCGAGGGGAAGATGAGCGACACCCGGCGGCGTGTGAAGCTGTACACGCTGAATGAGGACCGGCAGTGGGAGGACCGGGGCACGGGACATGTGTCCTGCTCCTACGAGGACACGGAGGCGGAGAAGGAGACATCCCTCACGGTCACCGCGGAGTCCGACGGTAAGAGCTCCGGTACCGAGAGACGGAGGCACGGGACCCGAGCTGCTCATCTCATGAGTGTGTGTGTGTGTGTGTGTGTGTGTAGGGTCACTGCTCCTGGAGTCCAAGATCAACACCAGCACCGCGTATCAGAAACAGCAGGTACAGCAGCTTCATCAGATATCAGCAGTGTCATTATTCAGCTATTATAGTGTCAGGTTAAGTGTGTTTGAAACCTGTGATGCTTTTCTCCTCAGGACACACTCATCGTCTGGTCCGAAGCGGAGAACTATGACCTGGCTCTGAGTTTCCAGGAGAAAGCCGGCTGTGATGAAATCTGGGAGAAGATCTGTCAGGTTCGTTCCTCACGCTTATTCTGACCGATAAATCGCAGACTTCGACTACATTCGAAAAGCAGAAGAGTATACAGCCTTAAAGCGTTAGTTCAGCCCTAAATGTAAACTCTGTGATTAATTCCTCCTGTGGTTGGCCAGCCGTCAGACCTCCGCTCATCTTCACACACAGATGAAGATATTAGTGTTGAAATCCGATGGCTCAGAAAGGCCTTCATTGACACCAATGTCATTTCCTCTCTCAAGACCCATAAAGGCACTAAAGACGTCGTTACAAAGCCCATCTCACTACAGCGGCTCTACAATCATTGATGAAGAGGCCAGAATAGAGTTAGTGCGCAAAAAAAAAGCAAATACGACTTAATTCACCAAGTTCTTGTCTTCTGTGTGGGCTCTGCCGTGAAGCGCGAGAATATGAGGAGAGGAGCTTTGTTTACGGCAGGGGTGCCCAACCTTTTTTTAAACAAAGATCTACTTTTCAATTAGTCAGTGTGTCGAGATCTACCCTGGTTAAACTCAGATTAGCCTACTAGCATATACTCTTGCTATGCTTGCCAAATATTTATATTAAAGCTCCTAATTTCGTTGCTGTCAATAATGTTATAAGTCACTTATAAGTAATTAGTTAATGATTAACTCATCGTTAACAAATCATGACTTTTTTATAACATCAATAAATGGCATTTTAACATTTGACAAATGTGCTGTTATCTTAAAATAATTAAATCATTAAATAAATTAAAGCATGTTTGATGCGTTATTAGATGATACTTTATTTATAACATATATCATTGAAGTATTTTTGTCAAAATTGTTTTAGTATCATCTCAATAACCAATGGTTAATTATGATCAGGCCATTAGTAAATGATCAGCATAAGCTGGTCTGTGTTCAAAAGCACACAAATGCAGCTCTGATAAAACAGAATATTTATCTAAAACTGAACAGCAATTGATTTGTTTTAAGGGGACAATTTATAAATGACTTAATAAGCAGAACATTTTAGCATATTACTTATTAATAATGTATGAATGTATAATCACGGTTTGTAAATGATTAGTTCATAATTAACTAATAAGTGACTTATAACTGAACATTATTATTAATTGTTAAAAATAAAGCAATGCTATTGGTCACCCTTTACATCTGTCAGTGGATTTGACAAATATTTAACCAATGAAAAGCGCTTGTGTTAAATCTCATTACTCTACTGCAGTGCTTCCCAGCCTTTGGAAATGTTCTTCATTTTGTGGCACCCCTCGCAGACATTACACTAGGGGTGTAAGAGGACACATTGCTCACGGTTCGGTTGTATCACGGTTTTAGGTTCATGCATTTACTAGATCAGTAAAACTACAAGATATTTTTCCTTGTTTTGTTGAAAATAAAATCATAATGAAGAGAGTTTCTGCTTAAATCAGGCAAAATGATCTGCCAATAGAGTGAGGAAAATAATCTGATTTCTGATTGAAATCTTGTTTCTTGTTTCCGTCCCAAACAGAAATAAGATTATTTTTCTCACCCCATTGGCAGATCATTTTGCCTGTTTTAAGCAAAAACTCATTTTGATATTTTTCCCCAGAAAACAAGAAAAATTATGTTGTTTTACTGATCTAGTAAATGCATCTTGACATAAGAACTTTTAGATATTTGGACTGGAAACAAGGAAAAATAGAGCATTTTTTGCTGTGTGTTGATGTGTGTATGTTGATTTATATGTGTGTGTGTGTGTGTGTGTGTGTGTTGTGCAGGTGCAGGGCAAAGACCCGTCGGTGGAGATCACACAGGACCCCATAGATGAGTCTGAGGAGGAGCGTTTCGATGAGATGCCTGAGTCGGCTCAGCTGGTGGAGCTGCCTCCCTGCGAGCCGGAGCGTCTGGAGGAGATAGCGGAGCTGGTGACGTCCGTGCTGTCCTCACCCATCCGCAGGGAGAAGCTGGCCCTGGCCCTGCTGAGCTCAGGCTACATCCGTAAGCTGCTTACGCTCTTCCGCTCGCTGGAGGCCTCGGAGCACCGGCAGGGCCTGCTCCAGCTGTACGAGATCCTGCGGGGCCTGCTCTTCCTCAACAAGGCCTCGCTGTTCGAGGTGCTGTTCTCCGACGACTGCATCATGGACGTGGTGGGCTGCCTGGAGTACGACCCCGCGCTCCTCCAGCCCAAACGCCACCGGGACTTCCTCACCAAAACAGCCAAGTTTAAGGAGGTGATCCCCATCACGGACTCAGAGCTGCGGCAGAAGATCCACCAGACCTACCGCGTGCAGTATATCCAGGACATCATCCTGCCCACGCCCTCCGTCTTCGAGGAGAACTTCCTGTCCACGCTCTCCTCCTTCATCTTCTTCAACAAGGTGGAGATCGTCAGCATGCTGCAGGTGCGGGTCACTTCCTGTCACGCTTACGACTCTCTATCACCATGCATTACACTGCCAAAAATGCTCTTCTTACTTAGTATTTTTGTCTTGTTTCTGGTCAAAGAACGTAAATAATAGACGAGCAAAACTAATTGACTTGTTTTGGGAAAATAACTCAAAATGAAGAGAGTTTTTGCTTAAAATAAGATAAATAATCTGCCAATGGGGTGAGAAAAATAATCTTGTTTTCTGTTTGAATTAAGATTATTTCTCCTCACCCCATTGGCAGATTATTTTGCCTGTTTTAAGCAAAAACTCTCTTCATTATGATTTTGTTTTCAACAAAACAAGAAAAAATATCTTATGTAATTTTACTGATCTAGTAAACGCATCTTGATTTAAGAATTGTGAGATATTTAGACTGGAAACAAGACAAAATTACTGAGTAAGAAGCATTTTTTGCAGTGTATTTCCATCAGTCATATATATAACACCCTTTTATCTGCAAACAAACCTTCAGCCTGAACACACATTGCTGCCACAAGGCCTACATATTTATTTTTTCACTCATTTATGTCGTAATAATGAGGTGTCATAAAACGACATACAGGAAGGTCTATAAATATTGGGACATTGACACAATTCTAATCTTTTTGGCTCTATACACCACCACAATGGATTTGAAATGAAATGAACAAGATGTGCCGTAACTGCAGACATTTAGCTTTAATTTGAGGGCATTTACATCCAAATCAGCTGAACCATCTCACAACAGCGGCTCTACAATCATTTATGAAGAGGCCAGAATAGTTTGTGTGCAAAAAAAAGCAAATACGACTTTATTCACCAAGTTCTTGTCTTCCGTGTGGGCTCTGCCGTGAAGCGCGAGAATATGAGGAGAGGAGCTTTGTTTACGGCAGGGGTGCCCAACCTTTTTTTAAACAAAGATCTACTTTTCAATTAGTCAGTGTGTCGAGATCTACCCTGGTTAAACTCAGATTAGCCTACTAGCATATACTCTTGCTATTCTTGCCAAATATTTATATTAAAGCCCCTAATTTCATTGCTGTCAATAATGTTATAAGTCACTTATAAGTAATTAGTTAATGATTAACTCATCGTTAACAAATCATGACTTTTTTATAACATCAATAAATGGCATTTTAACATTTGACAAATGTGCTGTTATCTTAAAATAATTAAATCATTAAATAAATTAAAGCATGTTTGATGCGTTATTAGATGATACTTTATTTATAACATATATCATTGAAGTATTTTTGTCAAAATTGTTTTAGTATCATCTCAATAACCAATGGTTAATTATGATCAGGCCATTAGTAAATGATCAGCATAAGCTGGTCTGTGTTCAAAAGCACACAAATGCAGCTCTGATAAAACAGAATATTTATCTAAAACTGAACAGCAATTGATTTGTTTTAAGGGGACAATTTATAAATGACTTAATAAGCAGAACATTTTAGCATATTACTTATTAATAATGTATGAATGTATAATCACGGTTTGTAAATGATTAGTTCATAATTAACTAATAAGTGACTTATAACTGAACATTATTATTAATTGTTAAAAATAAAGCAATGCTATTGGTCACCCTTTACATCTGTCAGTGGATTTGACAAATATTTAACCAATGAAAAGCGCTTGTGTTAAATCTCATTACTCTACTGCAGTGCTTCCCAGCCTTTGGAAATGTTCTTCATTTTGTGGCACCCCTCGCAGACATTACACTAGGGGTGTAAGAGGACACATTGCTCACGGTTCGGTTGTATCACGGTTTTAGGTTCATGCATTTACTAGATCAGTAAAACTACAAGATATTTTTCCTTGTTTTGTTGAAAATAAAATCATAATGAAGAGAGTTTCTGCTTAAATCAGGCAAAATGATCTGCCAATAGAGTGAGGAAAATAATCTGATTTCTGATTGAAGTCTTGTTTCTTGTTTCCGTCCCAATCAGAAATAAGATTATTTTTCTCACTCCATTGGCAGATCATTTTGCCTGTTTTAAGCAAAAACTCATTTTGATATTTTTCCCCAGAAAACAATAAATTTTTTGGCATTTACATCCAAATCAGCTGAACAGTGTAGGAATTACAATAGTTTGGATGTGTGCCTCCCCTAATATTAGAGCCTTAAAATGATCAAGACGCTCGTTATCAAGACATCTTATGATCTTACATTTAAGAAACTGATCCGCTGGAGTGTTTATTTTCACACTTGCTCCAAAACACATTGTACACTTCACACACACTTATAGTCGTTTATAGTCGCAAATTCGAGTGCAATGGCCGAGCCCTGATATTGTGATGTTAAATGTAGGGTTTATCCGTTGATTTAGACGGAGGTGGATCTGAATGTGGGTGTGTTGTAATATTAAATGATTGGATAAGACTAGCCTACGTCATCAGAGAGAGGTCAGCTGTAGAAGTTTGAAGACGTTAGATGAGTGTGTGTGAATGATCTCTGTTCTCTCGTGTGTGTGTGTGTGTGTGTGTGTGTGTGTGTGTTTCAGGAGGATGAGAAGTTCCTGACAGAGGTGTTCGCTCAGCTGACAGATGAATCCACGGAGGACGACAAGAGGAGAGAGCTGGTACTACACACACACACACACACACACACACACACGCCAATCGCACGCACAGGTTTTCACGCCTGTCTCCTCTTCCTCCGCAGGTCAACTTCTTCAAGGAGTTCTGTGCTTTCTCACAAACTCTGCAGCCACAGAACAGAGACGCGTTCTTCAAGACGCTGGCCAATCTGGGCATCCTTCCTGCACTGGAGATTGTGATGGTGAGTGACTGCTGAGTGCATCGATCATCATAAAAGTGAATCTATCATCATAAAAGTCCATCCATCCATCATAAAAGTGCATCTATCATCATAAAAGTGCATCTATCCATCATAAAAGTGCATCTATCATCATAAAAGAGCATCTATCATCATAAAAGTGCATCTATCCATCATAAAAGTGCATCCATCCATCATAAAAGTGAATCTATTATCATAAAAGTGCATCTATCCATCATAAAAGAGCATCTATCATCATAAAAGTGCATCTATCCATCATAAAAGTGCATCTATCATCATAAAAGAGCATCTATCATCATAAAAGTGCATCTATCCATCATAAAAGTGCATCCATCCATCATAAAAGTGAATCTATTATCATAAAAGTGCATCTATCCATCATAAAAGTGCATTTGTCCATCATAATAGTGCATCTATCCATCATAAAAGTGCATCTGTCCATCATAATAGTGCATCTATCCATCATAAAAGTGCATCTGTCCGTCATAAAAGTGCATCTATCCATCATAAAAGTGCATCCATCCATCATAAAAGTGAATCTATTATCATAAAAGTGCATCTATCCATCATAAAAGTGCATTTGTCCATCATAATAGTGCATCTATCCATCATAAAAGTGCATCTATCATCATAATAGTGCATCTATCCATCATAAAAGTGCATCTATCCATCATAAAAGTGCATATGTCCATCATAATAGTGCATCTATCCATCATAATAGTGCATCTATCATCATAAAAGTGCATCTGTCATCATAAAAGTGCATCTGTCCATCATAAAAGTGCATCTATCATCATAATAGTGCATCTATCCATCATAATAGTGCATCTATCCATCATAAAAGTGCATATGTCCATCATAATAGTGCATCTATCCATCATAATAGTGCATCTATCATCATAAAAGTGCATCTGTCATCATAAAAGTGCATCTGTCCATCATAAAAGTGCATCTATCCATCATAAAAGTGCATCTGTCCATCATAATAGTGCATCTATCCATCATAATAGCGCATCTATCCATCATAAAAGCGCATCTGTCCATCATAATAGTGCATCTGTCCATCATAATAGTGCATCTGTCCATCATAATAGTGCATCTGTCCATCATAATAGTGCATCTGTCATCATAAAAGTGCATCTATCCATCATAAAAGCGCATCTGTCCATCATAATAGTGCATCTGTCCATCATAATAGTGCATCTATCCATCATAATAGTGCATCTGTCATCATAAAAGTGCATCTGTCCATCATAATAGTGCATCTGTCCATCATAATAGTGCATCTGTCCATCATAATAGTGCATCTGTCATCATAAAAGTGCATCTATCCATCATAAAAGTGCATCTATCCATCATAATAGTGCATCTATCCATCATAATAGTGCATCTATCCATCATAATAGTGCATCTATCCATCATAAAAGTGCATATGTCCATCATAATAGTGCATCTGTCCATCATAATAGTGCATCTATCATCATAAAAGTGCATCTGTCATCATAAAAGTGCATCTGTCCATCATAAAAGTGCATCTGTCCATCATAAAAGTGCATCTATCCATCATAAAAGTGCATCTGTCCATCATAATAGTGCATCTATCCATCATAATAGCGCATCTATCCATCATAAAAGCGCATCTGTCCATCATAATAGTGCATCTATCCATCATAATAGTGCATCTATCCATCATAATAGTGCATCTGTCCATCATAATAGTGCATCTGTCCATCATAATAGTGCATCTGTCCATCATAATAGTGCATCTGTCCATCATAATAGTGCATCTGTCCATCATAATAGTGCATCTGTCCATCATAAAAGTGCATCTATCCATCATAATAGTGCATCTGTCCATAATAGTGCATCTGTCCATCATAATAGTGCATCTGTCCATCATAAAAGTGCATCTATCCATCATAATAGTGCATCTGTCCATCATAATAGTGCATCTATCATCATAATAGTGCATCTATCCATCATAAAAGTGCATCTGTCCATCTTAAAAGTGCATCTATCATCATAATAGTGGATCAATCATCATAAAAATGCATCCATCCATCATAAAAGTGCATCTCTCATCATAAAAGTGCATCTGTCCATCATAATAGTGCATCTGTCCATCATAATAGTGCATCTATCCATCATAATAGTGCATCTGTCCATCATAATAGTGCATCTATCATCATAATAGTGCATCTATCATCATAAAAGTGCATCTATAATCATAAAAGTGCATCTATCCATCATAAAAGTGCATCCATCCATCATAATAGTGCATCTATCCATCATAAAAGTGCATCTATCATCATAATAGTGCATCAATCATCATAAAAATGCATCCATCCATCATAATAGTGCATCCATCCATCATAATAGTGCATCCGTCCATCATAATAGTGCATCCATCCATCATAAAAGTGCATCCATCCATCATAATAGTGCATCTGTCCATCATAAAAGTGCATCTATAGTCATAAAAGTGCATCCATCCATCATAAAAGTGCATCCATCCATCATAATAGTGCATCTGTCCATCATAAAAGTGCATCTATCATCATAATAGTGCATCTATCATCATAAAAGTGCATCTATCATCATAAAAGTGCATCTGTCCATCATAAAAGTGCACCTATCATCATAATAGTGCATCTATCATCATAATAGTGCATCTGTCCATCATAATAGTGCATCCATCCATCATAAAAGTGCATCCATCCATCATAATAGTGCATCTATCCATCATAATAGTGCATCTATCATAAAAGTGCATCTATCATCATAATAGTGCATCTATCCATCATAAAAGTGCATCTATCCATCATAATAGTGCATCTATCATCATCATAGTGCATCTATCCATCATAATAGTGCATCTATCCATCATAAAAGTGCATCTATCCATCATAAAAGTGCATCTATCCATCATAAAAGTGCATCTATAATCATAAAAGTGCATCTATCCATCATAAAAGTGCATCTATCCATCATAACAGTGCATCTATCATCATAATAGTGCATCTGTCCATCATAATAGTGCATCCATCCATCATAAAAGTGCATCTATAATCATAAAAGTGCATCTATCCATCATAAAAGTGCATCTATCCATCATAAAAGTGCATCTATCATCATAAAAGTGCATCTGTCCATCATAAAAGTGCATCTATCCATCATAATAGTGCATCTATCCATCATAAAAGTGTATCTATCCATCATAATAGTGAATCTATCCATCATAATAGTGCATCTGTCCATCATAATAGTGCATTTGTCCATCATAATAGTGAATCTATCCATCATAATAGTGCATCTGTCCATTTTAAAAGTGCATCTGTCCATCATAAAAGTGCATCTATCATCATAATAGTGCATTTGTCCATCATAATAGTGAATCTATCCATCATAATAGTGCATCTGTCCATCATAATAGTGAATCTATCCATCATAATAGTGCATCTGTCCATCATAATAGTGCTTCTATCCATCATAATAGTGCATTTGTCCATCATAATAGTGAATCTATCCATCATAATAGTGCATCTGTCCATTTTAAAAGTGCATCTGTCCATCATAAAAGTGCATCTATCATCATAATAGTGCATCTATCATCATAATAGTGCATCTATCATCATAAAAGTGCATCTATAATCATAAAAGTGCATCTATCCATCATAAAAGTGCATCCATCCATCATAATAGTGCATCTATCCATCATAAAAGTGCATCTATCATCATAATAGTGCATCAATCATCATAAAAATGCATCCATCCATCATAATAGTGCATCTGTCCATCATAATAGTGCATCTGTCCATCATAATAGTGCATCCATCCATCATAAAAGTGCATCCATCCATCATAATAGTGCATCTGTCCATCATAAAAGTGCATCTATAGTCATAAAAGTGCATCCATCCATCATAAAAGTGCATCCATCCATCATAAAAGTGCATCCATCCATCATAATAGTGCATCTATCCATCATAAAAGTGCATCCATCCATCATAAAAGTGCATCCATCCATCATAATAGTGCATCTGTCCATCATAATAGTGCATCTGTCCATCATAATAGTGCATCTATCCATCATAATAGTGCATCTGTCCATCATAACAGTGCATCTATCATCATAAAAGTGCATCTATCATCATAAAAGTGCTTCTATCCATCATAATAGTGCTTCTATCCATCATAATAGTGCATCTATCCATCATAATAGTGCATTTGTCCATCATAATAGTGCATCCATCCATCATAAAAGTGCATCCATCCATCATAATAGTGCATCTGTCCATCATAAAAGTGCATCTATAGTCATAAAAGTGCATCCATCCATCATAAAAGTGCATCCATCCATCATAATAGTGCATCCATCCATCATAAAAGTGCATCCATCCATCATAAAAGTGCATCCATCCATCATAAAAGTGCATCCATCCATCATAAAAGTGCATCCATCCATCATAAAAGTGCATCCATCCATCATAATAGTGCATCTGTCCATCATAAAAGTGCATCTATCATCATAATAGTGCATCTGTCCATCATAATAGTGCATCTGTCCATCATAACAGTGCATCTATCATCATAAAAGTGCATCTATCATCATAAAAGTGCATCTATCATCATAAAAGTGCATCTGTCCATCATAATAGTGCATCTGTCCATCATAATAGTGCATCTGTCCATCATAATAGTGCATCTGTCCATCATAACAGTGCATCTATCATAATAATAGTGCATCTGTCCATCATAATAGTGCATCTATCATCATAAAAGTGCATCTATCATCATAATAGAGCATCAATCATCATAAGTGTCTTGTCCTCATCATGAGTGTGTTGTCCTCTGGAGTGTGTGCTCATCATGAGTGTGTGTTTGGCAGGGCATGGAGGACCTGCAGGTGAAGGCGGCGGCCACAGATATCTTCTCCTACCTGGTGGAGTTCAGTCCGTCCATGGTGCGCGAGTTCGTCATGCAGGAGCCGCAGCAGGCCGACGACGTGAGTATGACCAATCAGAGCTCAGGACTCACAAATCTGGGTCATACGCGGGCCATTATTATACAGGGCTCAGAAATATCCACATTTGATGAACCCATACGGATTCTTTCAGTTGAGCAAATCTTCACTAAACATTATTTCAGCCCCCGCCATCCAATAATCACAGTAAGCTTCAATACTTCTGATTAAAGCAGTCTGATGTGTGTGTGTGCTGGGTTTCCACAGGTCTTAAAGTCTTCATTTGTCCGTACTGATCAGTTTCTCTTTATGAGCTTCTGAAGCGGCAGTGGAAGTTGCTTAGACTGTCAATGGAGGACAGAAATCTGTCCATTTCATTACAAATATCTTCATTTGTGTTCAGAAGATCAACGAGAGTCACGTTTCATCATTAAAGCAGAGGCCAGAAGAATTAAAACAAACTTTAAAACAAAAAGACAGATATTCATTGCAAAAGTAAATTGCATGCACTGTAAAAAAAAGTTTTGTTTTCCACTATGATTTCAAACCATCTCTAAATCTGGGCAGATTAATGACATGCAGAATGAAGTGGTATGCAAGGTTATTATAGTTTTGCTTTTTTAAATTAGTTTTTATTTTATTATCGTTTTCAATTTTGCTACAAATTTCAGTTTAGTTTTAGTTAGTTTTACAAATGGTTTTGCTAGTTTTAGTTTAGTTTTTATTTTGCAAATACATTTCTATTTAGTTTTTATTTATTTAGTTTCAGTTTTAGTTTTAGTAATTATAGTTTAGCAGAGTTACCATAATGAAGTGTAGAGACCAAATCAAGGTTTTTAATTTCAGCAAAGTTTAATTAACAGATTAGAGTTTAATCTTACTAAACATCCGTAAGTGAAATAACTTGATAAACAAGCATGATTGTTTAAACCCAGGACAGTCTTACAAAACATGCATAAAGTTGGGTCTTCACCTTTGAGCAAAAAAGCTTGAGTCAAACTATGACCTTTACAGGGTCTATCTTAAAGAACAAAATAGATGCAACGTAAAATATAAAAGTAAAAATTATAAATTCCAGACAAACTCACTCATAACAGATGAAATATTGTTAAACAATTAAAAGCTTATTTTAATTTCTTCAGTAGTACAATGTAGGCTAGCAGTGTCTACACACTGTTTTGCTCTGTGTGTGTGTGTGTGTGTGTGTGTGTGTGTGTGTACATGTTTTTCTAGCCTGGTGAGGACTTCAAACTGAATGCACACAGACTCGTGTCACCGTGGGGACCTAAATTGAGGTCCCCATGGGTACAAAAGCTTATAAATCATACATAATGAGTTCTTTTGAAAAAAATGTAGAAAGTTTCCTGTGATGGGTAGGTTTAGGGGCAGTGTAGGGGGATAGAAAATATGGTTTGTATGGTATAAAAACCGTCTATATGGCAAGTCCCCACAAAGATAGCGCACCAGACATGTGTGTGTGCGTGCGTGTGTGTGTGTGTGTGTGTGTGTGTTTGTTGTGCTATAATTGTAAAGGGGACCAATGTCCTCACTTATCTAGTAAAATATTATGATAACTGACTAGTAAGGACATTTGACTGTTCCTCACTAGTTAAAAAGGCTTATAAATCGGCCAAAACATGTTTTAATTTAAATCTATTGTTTTGCACGTTCTTGGGATGGGTAGGTTTAGGGATAGGAATTGAGTTAGGAGATATAAAATATCATTAACCTGATATAAAATCAATGGAAGTCCACGCAATGTCCTCACTTATATTCTGAAACAAACCTGTGTGTGTGTGTGTCCTGGCATTCCCTACTTTGTGGGGAAATGTCTCCACACAGATAATAATATTATTAGTAGTAAATGATTATGATAACACCTTTGAGCCTGTCAATATTATGCAAACATGAAATCTCAAACGCACAGTAGGCTAGTAACGTTTTTTGCTAATATAGTTGCTGACTTTTGCGCCTGCGTCTCTCGTCACGTAAGAAACGGCATTCTAAAACAGTGAGCTTAAAAGAAGTTCAACGTGCATCTCATTACCTTGTGTTATTTCCCCTTTCACTGCCACGGACGCATTGATTCTTTGTGAACTGCCGTTTAGGACTGGCGATGTGTTGCCTGTCTGCACGCGTCCGTCACAGGACAGCGGTTAATCTCCTCAGCTCACTCACGCGCAGTTGCGCAATAGACACTCCCTCAACCGCCACAGTCAGATTTTCCACCACATTAAAGAAAGCTTATTAACAACGAAAACGAATATTTATTTTTGCTAATTATTATTTTATTTCAGTTAGTTTTTTAGTAAGAGTAGTTAGTTTCGTTTAGTTTTAGTTTTTTATTTATTCAGATTTTTAAATTTTATTTCAGTTTACGAAAATGTTTTTTGACCAATAGTTTTAGTCTTAGTTTCAGTTTTCGTTTACGAAAATAACCTTGGTGGTATGTTCTGAGAAACTGACCAGATGAAGTGAGTTTGAGCTCAAACCCAGAGCAGATATCATCATTGGCTGTGAGCATCACTCTCATCTGAGTTAAGCTGATGTTTATGAGCACATCGGCAGAGATTTGCTCATTTTAATCATAGAATCACTTTCACAAGAAGATTTCTTAAAGCTATGTTTTTATAAATGAAATAGTGATGAGATCTGTTGGAAATTGTGTTCTCAATCTCTGAAGTGTCACTAATGCTGTATATACCCGAATATAAGATGAGGTTTGTGTGCTAAAAATAGGCTGAAAAATGGGGGGTGGTCTTATATTTGTGATATCCCAGAGAGAAAGCAGAGGAAACAGGAGAGGGCGCCAACACCACAGCCTGCGTAATTACTGACAGTGCTAGGAATTAGTTTGTGTGCAGCATAAAGGCCCATTTGCACTACTGTTCTTATTGCTCCTCCACAGTTCGGTTTGTTTCAAGACTTTAATGTCAGATGTGTTTGATAAAAAGCACATGCTTATTGTCTATCTTCATAGTACCACAATTACATACATACATAGGCCTACAGAATTATTGTATTTTTGTGAAAAGGTCATTCCTTTTTGTCACTAAGGTTGTTTTCACACCTACCTTGTTTGGACGGAGCGATCATTTGCGTTGCACATGACCTGGAGCGGTCTCATTAATAAAGCCAAATATACTTGTCTCAGGCTTATATATCCCTCTCATGTCTGTGAGACGAGTATATTTCGCTTTATTAATGAGACCGCTCCAGGTCATGTGCAACGCAAATGATCACTCCGTCACGGTTTGTCTGCTATATTATTTATTAAATCTAGTCAAATTATGAAACATTTATTAAAATTAAGATACAATTTGCAACGCTTTCTACAAAACAAAACTTAATGAAGTGGTCAAAATCATTCTGACCCGATGTCTTTGACATGTATTGCACATCTGTGCGCGTTTCATAATCAGTAAAGCCAATATGAAATTTAATAATAACATTATAATATTTAAACATAACTATAAAAGATAATACATTGTTTAATGGCTAAAGTATTCTAATAGTCTTCTACTTTCCTGTCGGCGCCGATAAAATGTTTGCACAAAGGACGTTCATTTGGTGAATTTGAACTAGCCTCGAGTATAGTTGCTGCTGCAGATATAGTAATTAGGGATGGGCATTCGATTACATTTTCTTGCTCGATCGTCGGGAGAACCCTTGCGTCTGCCTTGGTGCGGACTTTCAGGTGTGAAAATGGCCTAATTCATTCATCTCTGAACTGAAAGAGTGCACTTTATTATGTGACAAATTAATCCAAATATTTAATGCATGGTGTTAGAATGTTTTTACAATGAATTATCAGTAGAATTCTACTTAAATTATTTTCTGTTGAAAACCAGATTTATTCCCCAAAAATTAAGGCATTAAATGGGGAGGGTTGTCTTATATTCAGGAATATACGGTACTCTCTTACATTAGAGAATGGCACTGGGGGTGAGGGGTTCCATATGGAGGTGTGGTGACCTGTGTGTGTGTGTGTGTGTGTGTGTGTGTGTGTCTCCAGGACGTGCTGCTGATTAACGTGGTGATTAAGCAGATGATCTGCGACTCGGACCCTGAGCTGGGTGGTGCGGTGCAGCTGATGGGGCTTCTGCGGACCCTCATCGACCCCGAAAACATGCTCGCCCCGGCCAGCGTAAGTCTTACACACACACTCCGAAACATGCATTCTGATTGGCTGAGCCTTCGTCACTTCATGTTTATCATGACTGTCTGCTAAAAAGAGTGCATAACATTTCCAAATAATGTTCATAATGTATAAACAGGGCTCCAGACTTAGGGCCTTTTTACACCGGACGCGTGCGAAGCGAATTCACATCAGCCGCGACACGAATTTGCGACGTTTCAGAGATCCAACGTTCCAAAACACTTCGTCATCCAGTAAAGTAGAGCTTTACATTTTATTTAAAAGACTGAAAAGGTGGTTTTGGGCTAAAATGGCACTGCTGCACTTACTTTCAAAAGTCTGGGACAATTTGAGGAGCTGCTCCAGAGACGGCAGCGCAGCCGATGAGACTAACACACACTTCAGGATCCAATCAATCCACAGTAGCTGTTTCCAGTTCAGTCACATTGTAAACATTTAAGTCCCACAGATGAACTGATGGCAACACGTTCACTTTCCTTAATAGCGGACACAAGATTTAGAGAAAAAAATCAACGATTTATAAAAGGTTAAGTTATTGCTGTCTGTAAACACACTGCAGCTTTAACTCGACCTACAGCTGTAATCTCCTGAGAAACGCCACACCTGGCAAAGGCTAATGTTCAGTGAATAGCTCTGACATCACTGGACATTTCCTCACCTTTGTGTCCTTGTGTGTGATTGGTTGAAGCTGTTTTTGTCGCCACTAGAGTAAAAAAAATTGACATCGGAACGAAAAAAATACATGTCCTTTTTCCGCCGCAGCACATTCGTGTTCGGTGTGGAAGTGCTCATTACACAAACAGCTGATCAAAACATAAAACCATCGCGCAAACTATTCACGTGTCGAAGTCGCGTCCAGTGTGAAAGGCCTTAACATTAGACAGCAGCGGTGCCGGGCGAACATTCATCATGACCTTAACCTAATTTAAAGATTGTTTTGTTGACAAGTGCAGTTATTAATCATTTTACTGGCTATTGGACACACCTTTATAAAAGTGAAGCTCTGAGATTGAGTTGATATGCAGATAACAATTTCTTTTATTATCACCAGTAATGTGCAAAAACATAATTTAATATGGAAAATGTGAATCTTCTGCTCTTTTTAATGTGCCGTTGTTCTTCTGTAGTCTCAGACTGAACTGATGACAGCTCCAGTGATTATTACAGCAGCTCTGCTCTCGCTTTCTGGCTCATTCTGCCACAATCTGAAGAAAACATTCTGTTTTTCATGAGACTTTGGCCCAATCCCAATTCTATTTTATACCCCTGAAAATATCCCCCTAAGAAATGGGACACCATTACACGCCGTTTCTTTAATTAGTGTCCTGTGACATTTAGCAAGTATAAACAGCAGTGAAGTGCGTTGGCTCTATCTAACAGAAATCAGTCGTCATCACGTTCAAGGAGTGGGAATAGCTCATAAGCCCATAAGCGCTCCTCTGCTGCCATCCACTGGTTATAGTGTGTCTTCAGAATAAAAGTGCTTGAGTTTCACTCTTAAAAGGTTTAAACCTGAGGTGAATATCCGACTATTTCTCCCTCAATGCCATGTGGTGGTTCTACAGTATAAAATTGTTGCATAAAGTTGTTAATTTTTTTTAATAGTTTTTGCTCACAAAAGCAGGATAAAAGGTCTTAAAATGCCACCGTTTGGTCTCAGTCCGGAGCCCTGATAAACTCATATCATCACAGCATCATGTGTGAACGAGTGCAGCTCTCAGGCCAGTTATTACATCACATCGTATCAGAAATATGAGTCACTTCAACACTTGTTTTATGTTTTAAGCATGTAAAATCAAGACTGTCGTCAATTTTGCTTCTGGGACTCCAGAAACCAGTGAAGGTGACTCGAGTTTGTTCACACTCTTCATGTGTTCGGACGAGCAGACCAACATCTTCACTGGTGTGTGTGTGTGTGTGCGCAGAAAGCGGAGAAGAGCGAGTTTCTGAGTTTCTTCTACAAGTACTGCATGCATGTGCTGACCGCTCCGCTGCTGGCCAATACAGCCGAGGAGGACCAAGGTGAGACACTGAGCTATTATCCGCAGAGCTACAGGACTCGCACCGCATGGCCTTCCTCTGATATCCACATGTGGTCTGTTTTCCACAGATTCGAGCGAGGGAGCGGCTCGAGGAAACCCCGTGTGTCCAGGTACATGCCAGCTCCGGCCACAGCTAGGGCTGGGCCATATGGCCAAAAAATCATAACTTGGTATTTTTGGGTTGAATGGCGATGCGCAGTATACATCCTGGTATTCTCTACGTTTTTCTTTTTGGATGAAGAAGAGAAAAAATCTGTATAAAAAAAATATATATTTTATAATTGTATTTCCCATCCTGCCCAGTGATGTCCTAAAAACAATGCTGATATTGAAGACTATAAACAAATACAGGGAATGTAATGGAGGCTATGCAATATGTGCAAACTGGGGTTTATAATCTAAAAACAAAATGAATGATTTTGTTTTTAAATTCACTAAACTAAAAATGAAAATAAAACAAAAGCATATTAGGCAAGTTTATCTGTATAGCACATGTTGTACACAATGGCAAGTCAAAGTGCTTAACCAAGAAGCTAATTAAAACAGTGATAACATGTGCATAAGAAATAAGAATACCATGTGTAAGAATTTAAATAAAAACTAGGACAATTAAAGCAGTTGGAAAGAGTCGGTCCAATATTAGTCTATATTTATATAAATTACCCCATTATAATGGTTACTTTCAGAAAATATACTTATAGGTTTAAAATTCCACATATGGCACATTTATTGTCCAACAACATATATTATAGAAACGTGCGTCCCTCCTCTGCCTCGCTCCGTCTGTTTGGCTCGTTGACGGAAGCCTGAAGTTTAGCGGAGATTCCCTTCTAGAAGGCTCGTCCTCTCCGGACAGTACAATAGACATGTTCATGGACTCCCTAATGTTTTCAGATGGAGCATCCCATCTCAAATGCATTAAACAGTGCAAATATGAATCCGACAGTCAGCAGAAGTAGCCTAATCTCAGAGCGTCTGACAGGGCAAGCTGCTTTAAACTTCAGGTTAGCTATATCTACCCTATCCGGTTAATGTGAAGCCCTTAATATAAAGCGTGTCATGTTGAGGATGAGCTGCATCATGCACTGCCCCAGCATCAGCTCATCCTCCGCTGTTCTTCAGATGCGCTCGTATCGTTCTGCTGTATATCGATATAAACGGCATTGCCTCATTCCGTATCGGCTCTAAAAAATATATTATATTGTACATCCACGATATACCGCCCAGCCCTAGCCTGAGCTCACACACGACACCTCACGCGTGTGCTGTGCTGACGGTGTGTGTGTGTGTCTCAGATAACTTCCAGACGGCGCAGCTTCTGGCCCTGATTCTGGAGCTGCTGACGTTCTGCGTTGAGCACCACACGTACCACATCAAGAACTACATCATGACCAAAGACCTGCTGAGGAGAGTGCTGACGCTCATGAACTCCAGACACACCTTCCTGGCCCTCTGTGAGTCCCGTGTGTGTGTGTGTGTGTGTGTGATGGGTAGGTTTAGGGGCAGGGGAAGTATAAGAGGATAGAAAACCATTACGCCTATGGAGAGTCCCTGTAAACCACATAGACCAACGTGTGTGTGTGCCAGAGAGGGCCCGTGTCATGATTTTGTGTTTTCTGGCTCTACTAGAGCAGGTTTCCTGCTTGAATGTTGATTATTCCTCATATTCTCCATTGTTGCGGCTCCTCTCTTCCCAGTCTGTCAGTAACTCTGTTTAGTTCCTGTCTCTGTGAAGCTCCTCCTTCTAAAACACACTGTGCTCTGATTGGTCGGCTGGAGCGGTGTGTTGTGATTGGTGTTTGGGAAATGCCCCGCCCCTTCACCATAACCGGCACACTGCAAAATATGCTCTTCTTATTTAGTATTATTTGTGTTTCCAGTCCAAATATCTAAATATTCTTAAATCAAAATGCATTTACTAGAAAACTAAACAACATAAGATGTTTTTTCTTGTTTTGTTGTGTGAATAAAATCTAAATGAAGTGAATTTTTGCTTAAAACCGGCAAAATGATCTACCAATGGGGTGAGAAAAAAATAATATTATTTCTGATTGGGACGGAAACAAGAAACAAGATTTCAATCAGAAGCAGGAAGATCATTTTGCCTGTTTTAAGCAAAACTCATTTTGATTCGATTTTTAAGAAAACAAGTAAAATGCATCTTGATTTAAGAATATTTAGATATTTAGACTAGAAACAAGACATTTAGTGAGTAAGAAGAGCATTTTCTGCAGTGCGACTAACCAACTCAACAGGCCTTTATTCTGCGTTTGGATTATTATATGCTGGTGCTGGTTGCTGATGAGGGCTGTGATTGACAGGTGCTCTGCGCTTCATGCGGAGGATCATCGGGCTGAAGGACGAGTACTACAACCGCTACATCATGAAGGGGAACCTGTTCGAGCCGGTCATCAACGCCCTGCTGGACAACGGCACCAGATACAACCTGCTGAACTCAGCCATCATCGAGCTCTTCGAGTTCATCAGAGTGGTAAGACAGCAGACACACACGTGCTTACAGCCTCACAGATGGCCATGTGTGTTGTTAAAGGAAGTGTGTGTAAGATTGTGGCCAAAACTGGTACTGCAGGTGTATCCCCCTCCCCCTGACTCGAGGTTGTCAGATTGTCTGCAGGATCAGCAGAACGTTTGTAGATCTGCAGATCTGGCAACCCCAAACACTACTGGCTCCTGATTGGTTGATAGATGGAGGGCGGAGCTTTAGGCCAAAACACAACATGACATCATCAACATCAGCTGAGCTGCAACAACAACTTTATAATGACAATATCCTGCCGGACTACTGCTGGCAGAGATAGAAGAGTTTAAAATTAACATGATTTATTAATATCTAGAGACGTATCAGGGCCAAAAGACCTTCACTTAACTGCCCTTAATTGGTCCTTAGTGGACACTTTTGTCCACGGGGGTCTGAGGTGTGACCTCAAAAAATGTTTTTAAGTAATTGATATATCAATATCTTCAATAATATAAAAACTATCCATTGATGCAGTTTTTTTTATTTTTTTTTATTTTTTAATTTATTTACCACTAAAAGTACCATTTTTATGTAAAACATATCTATTTTATATATTTATTTTTATATATTTATTAGTAACTTAATTTTAGTGAAACAAACAATTCCAGTATGTTCAGAGAGCCAAACCCTAAAAATGTGATGACTTTGGTGACATCTGGTGACCTATGTTGGTATAAAATTAATAATTTTCAGTAGCCACTAGATGGCAATAATAGTACCCAATGGCTGCAATATGCATAGCTGCATGAAGGCTGAACTCTATAAACCAATGTTTTAATGAATTTAACCTCTTAAATTTTACATTTTATCACAAGTTAAAATTGTAAATTAAAAAAAAAAATTTTTTTTTTGTTGTTTTAGACTATAAAAATATGCCAAAACATGCTTAGAAAAATCTAACCATGCAATAAGAAAATGACAAAGTAGGAGATCGTGTGTGTGTGTGTGTGTGTGTGTGCATGCATGTGTGAGTGTTTGCCACATTCAGAATGTTGTACAGACTCACACCTTCATTTCTGTGTATGTATGATCATCATTGTGTTGGATTTTTTTTTTTTTTTTGGACAAATAAAAATGAAAAAGCTCTGAAATCTATTAAATTCCCATTAATTCCTATGGGTGGACATTTTTGTCCACGAAGGCCCAATTAAGGAGTTTTTTTTTTTCAACCACTTAACATTGTAAAATCAAGTCAATGTATTTTTTTTTATGTTCAGGTGACAAACTTAGAAAAAGTAGCCAAATCTTGTACCACTCAGATTAAGGGAAGTATTTTTAAAAATAAATAAAAAAATGCTTTTGGACAGTTTTGTCCCTAAGATCCGTAGAGTGTTAAATACATTTCTGACATACAGTTCCTTTAACAAACATACATTTACATCTGCATCCTCCTAACTCAAGCTACTGTCAACTCACTGTCAAATGTGCATTTATGAGACAAAGCGTGATATTATTAATACCAGGGATGCACCGATATGATTTTTTGGGGCCGATACCAATTTTAACAAACAAATTATTTGTTAAATTAACAGTGTTATATTCTGAATAAAGGGTAGTTTCCCGTAGCCTGGTTTCTACAACTTTCACTTGGGAGCAAAATCCTGCCCTTAAAGGGATAGTTCCCCCATAAATGAGCCTGATGTTGATCTGCTGACCCCCAGGGCATCCACATGTAGGTGTGTGTGTTTCTTCAGGAGAACACTAATGAAGATTTAACTCAACTGCTGCTGTGTGTCGGTCATATAATGATGTGAATGGGGAACAATTCTAGGAGAGCAAAACAAACATGCTTAGACAACACACACACACACACACACACACACTCTGCTGCTCATGACCACACACTGATATCTGAAGACACAACGCCATCAGTTTGTGTGAGGAATCGAGCCGTATTCATGTCATTTTCATTAGTTTACACCAACGCCAGAAGTGAAGCGCGTGTGGGGTGTTGGATATAGCGTTGTATTCGAGGTAAAAAATGACATGAATACGGCTCGATTCCTCACACAAACTGATGGCGTTGTGTCTTCAGATATCAGTGTGTGGTCATGAGCAGCAGGGTGTGTGTGTGTGTTGTCTAAGCATGTTTGTTTGTTTTGCTCTCCTAGAATTGGACAGGCTCATTACTGGGGAACTATCCCTTTAAATTTGAAAGGAATATTTGACATTTATTGATTATCGACTGATATGAGCATTTTTTATGGAGATCAAGTTTTGTGCGTATGGTCCAGCTGTCCTGACCGCTGTGCTTTGGTCTTCAGGAGGACATCCGGTCCCTCATCGCACACATCGTGGATAACTTCTCCACCGCGCTGGAGTCCATCGAGTATGTGCAGACCTTCAAGGGCCTGAAGGGCCGATACGAGCAGGAGAAGGAGCGGCAGAGCCGAGGCCTCAGCAGGTACACACACTCCTACACTATATTACATCTGGCACTTTAAAGGGTTAGTTCAGCCAGAAGTGAAATGTCAGTCATTAACTCCTCTCCCTAATGTCGCTCCACACCCGTAAGACCTCCGCTCATCTTCACACACAGTTTAAGATATTTTATATTTAGTCCGAGAGCGTATGCAAGTGTATGCACACTATACTGTCCATGTCCAGAAAGGGAATAAAAACATCATCACAGTAGTCCATATGAGACATCAGTGGGTTAATTAGAGTCTCTTGAAGCATCCAAAATACATTTGGGTCCAAAAATAACAAAAACTACGACTACTGCACTGACTCATAACCGTTTGAATCTTTATTTGAGGATTGAACACAAACGCGGAAGAGAAGCCAATGCTGAATAAAGTCGTAGTTTTTGTTATTTTTGGACCCAAATGTATTTTGGATGCTTCAAGAGACTCTAATTAACCCACTGATGTCTCATATGGACTACTGTGATGATGTTTTTATTCCCTTTCTGGACATGGACAGTATAGTGTGCATACACTTGCATACGCTCTCAGACTAAATATAAAATATCTTAAACTGTGTGTGAAGATGAACGGAGGTCTTACGGGTGTGGAGCGACATTAGGGAGAGGAGTTAATGACAAACATCTCTGTTTTGGCTGAACTAACCCTTTAATATTCGAAAACAAAATATACTATTTGAATTTTACTGTGTTGATTTGCTGGTTGTAAATGCAGTGAATGTGTGATAAATCTCGCAGCTATAACTCAATCCACTGGGCGGCGCTGTGGAGCGGGGTAATGCGTTGAGTGTATTTGAGCTAATGGGGATCCTAATAAAACAATAAACAATCTCATAATGCCTGCGATGTTTGGATTTACTTTGATGAAAATTTAAAATGTTCTTACAAAATGAAGTCACTTTTGATAAAATCAATTAATGAAAGTTGAGTTATCATAATATCAGCAGCACAACGGCATCGCATCCAAACACCAGTGGAAGGAGCTCTGCAACAAATGCTCTTCTCACTCAGTATTTTTGTCTTGTTTCTAGTCCAAACATCAAAACATTCTTAAAACAAGAAGTATTTACTAGACAAGCAAAAGTAATTGTCTTGTTTTGGGGGAAAATAACTCTAAATGAAGAGAGTTTTTGCTTAAAATAAGATAAATAATCTGCCAATGGGGTGAGAAAAATAATCTTGTTTTCTGTTTGAATTAAGATTATTTTTCTTATTTTAAGCAAAAACTCTCTTCATTTTGAGTTATTTTTCCCAAAACAAGACAATTACTTTTGCTTGTCTAGTAAATACTTCTTGCTTTAAGATTTTTTTTAAGAGCATTTTTTGCAGCAAGTGTGTGTAAGCCCTTCTGTACCCCGAGTGAGAGAGACGTAACTTATGATAGCAAAATGATGTCGAGACAAATGCTTGCTTTAAGTTTCGTCGAGGGGTTAAGAACAGAAAACACAAAGTGCTTCACTCAGACTTTATTCAACACCGCTATCTTTGTGTCCGCAACGTCTGTCAGCGGGGCAAGTGTTCTCACCCGAGAATAATAATATCGTTTCTCTCAACATGAAAATGTGAAACAATACAAACATGACCACCATATACCAACCTGTGTGTGTGTGTGTGTGTGTGTGTGTGTGTGTGTGTGTGTGTGTGTACGGTCTGCACAATAACCAGCGTGCTCTGATTTATTAGTGTTTTTTCCCGCTCGCACTGTTTCATGATTTAAAATCTTAAGATATGTTGTGTACATTGACTAATAATCATAAGCTTGTTCAGAAATGGTGACATGTTGATTAAAAACGTCTCATTTTCTCAAAATACCTAATTTAATTAATGGAATATTAGATTTTTATGAGCCCAAATATTGGAATCCAGTATTGTGTGAAATGGCCATGGGTAGTTGAGCTAACAGCGGCTGCTCCTCCACAGGTACCGCAGGGACGCGCGGTCCTTCGAGGAGGACGAGGACATGTGGCTGAATGAGGAGGAGGAGGAGGAGGAGGAGGAAGAGGACGTCTCCGACACGGCCAAGAGCAGCGACTACGGGAAGTTCATGGAGAGCGAGAAGGGTATGAGTGCTTTACCACGGAGAAACTAATCAGGGCTCCACATTAACGCTTCTCCAAGGGGAAGCGAAAGAGAATTTTACTAACCCGACCGGACAAGCGGATTAAAGCGCCAGTAATAACAATAATAACTAGCGAATCACCTAATCCATAAATGATTATGCACTGCTTTAGTGTAAGTGGCGATGAATAGTGGATAAAAGTAATGAACTGACGCTCGTGCAGCCTCTCCAGGAGGAATCACAACACATGAGGAACTGCACTGAACATTCAACATGTGACGTGTTTATATTTATAACATATGATCCAGTTAAACAACATCACACAACCAAGAGTGTGTTTTCCTGAACACCATCACGACTGAAAGGACACTGAGTTCATATGACGGCTCCATAAACTATTGATTACACTACAAAAAATGCTTTTCTTACTTAGTATTTCTGTTTTGTTTTAAGTTCAAATATCTAAAAAAATTCTTACATTAAGAAACATTTACTAGACAAGCAAAAGTTTGTCTTGTTTTGGTGGAAAATAACTAAAATATTAAAGAGAATTCAAACAGAAAACAAGATTATTTTTCATTGGCAGATTATTTAGCTTATTTTAAACAAAAACTTTTAATTTTGCCTTATTTTCCCCCAAAACAAGACACAACTTTTGCTTGTCTAATAAATGTTTCTTAATCTAAGAATTATACTAAGATAAGAAAATATATACTTAGTAAGAAGAGCATTTTTTGCAGTGTAACATCAAGTCACTTACATTTGAGATGCAATATTGACTGTTTTTGTTCTGTTTCAGCAGCGAATATAGATAACGGCAGAACCGTAACGCGTCTCACAGCAAGTGTGTGTGTGTGTGTGTGTGTGTTACTGAATCATTCAGTGTTTAAAGGAATCGGTTGAATCAAACATTCATTGACCTGTTCAGAACGACTGCCTCAGTCTGAATGAATCGACTCAATGACTCGCTCAGACTCACCGGCTGCCACCTACTGGTGGATTAGTGTCATCTTTAAACATACTTTCCAACATTTCTTATTTGTTTATTCAAAAATACAAATCTCATAACATTATTTAATGCAGCTGTAATTTTTCAATGTAAATTTATTTAATTTGACTGGTTACAGCCCTTATAGTGTCTCTAGTTTAATATACAGATCAAATTTAAGAATATAAAATGAAACATGAAGCATAGCCTATATTTAATAAGATAAGGGGGAATTATTAAAAGGTAAAATATCACAAATATGCAGATTTAAAAATGCCAAAGCTGATTGAACACTGGTGAGAATACTGCTTCAGAATAAAGCATATTTACAACAACAAAACAAAAGTTAGACTTTTTCCGGACGAGCAAATGTTTTACTCGGGCAAGTGAATGACTGATTTACTGTCTGAAGGAGAAGCACATGAACAGGCTTAATGTGTGCCCTGCATTGAGTTTAAGTGTGTGTGTGTGTGTGTGTGTGTGTGTGTGTGTGTGTGTGTCCTCATTTCAGCGAAAGAAAGCCAAGACAAAGAGAACCAGCCCAAGCGCTCGACGAGCGGCAGCTTTAAGTTCACATTCTCTCATTCTGCGGCCAACGCGAGCAACGGCTCCAAACCGCCTTCATCCTCCTCTAGCGGCTCCAAGCCTGCAGCGCCGCCTCCTGGCCAGACGGCACGGGTGCGTACACACACACACACACACACACACACACACACACACACACACTGCTACACATCATCTGCATCTGAACACTCTTAACCACCCGCGCTCACATTCGCATGCCTCAGTTTGAGAGCGGTCAGATGTGACACCAATAGAAACTGAAACCAAATGAGTAGCACATTAATTCTTAATGCATCCAGAAGCATAGATGTTACCCGTTCAGATCAGATCGCACCTCCAGCACTCCTGCTGTGCTCTTTCTCCCTCTGATGAGTGCACAGATTGCTCTATATCCACACTGGCACTAATACAGATATCACGTGGTGTTCTTGCTCATAAATTGCACAGACCGTAGAACAATGTTCCCTCTAATTTTTTTCAGCACTGAGCAAATTCTTTTTTTTCTGAGCGCACATTTCAGTACTGTGAGCAATTCGTAACCACACGACCTTCTGAAAATGACTACGAGCCTGCGTTAGCCATAGGGATTCAAAGAGATGACAGCAAATGCATCAATATATTTACAAGGTTGATATTTATTCAATATCCTTTATAATGGTTGGACTTTGGGAAGATTTTAATGATGGTGTTTTACCAGTCAGTTTAGTTGAACTTAAAGGATCTTTGGTTGATAAGGTTTCAATAAGGTTTAGAGAGGTTATTATGACTGGTTCACTGGTTATTATGACTGGTTCACTGGTTATTATGACTGATAATGATATATAAAAACTAAAAGTATCCAAGATGTTTAGTCATTTCTCAGCAGGTACAACATTTAAGTGGAACTTCATTGAAAGAAAAATGCTAATGCAGTGCTTAACAATAATAGGCCTATTAAATTGACATGGTGTAAATTTTCCTAAAGGTAGCCTATATAAACAATTTAATAACTGCAACAAACTAGTGCAACAAACTAGGTTACAAAACATGTTATTTGAATTTCATTGAGGATGATAGGCCTATCTGGCTATGTGGCTCATCTTGTCTGCAGGCCTATGGAAGACACATCTCTCCAAAGAAAATCTGAAAAACAGGTTAACCAAAAGAGAAACATAATTTCTCTTCAAAACACAAAATCATTATTACATTAAACAACTGCAAATATACTAAAACAGAATTAACCTACATGATTCAATGACTAAACATAATTATGTCAAAATGTTGTTGCAGTAATCAAGATCACTTTGATCTATATTAGGCCTAATAGGTCTATAATTTAAAATATTGGAAATAAATTTCTACCTCAAATCTTCTCTCGTCTGTCTTTGTCCCCTTTCCAGTGGTTGTAGACCTTGTCAAGGTCTATAGGACCCTCTTTTTGCCTTGATTTAATTCTCATCAGTTGGTCCAAGTGGAAAACTTCAAGGCGGTTGCGCGATTTTGTCTTAATGGCATTCATTAGACTGAAACCGCGTTCACAGTCGGCGCTGGATGCTTGGAATGTGCCACAAATGTCAAGAAGTTTTGCCAGATCTGGAAAATGCTCACTTTTCAGCGACCAGGTTACAATCTCAGAAAATGATCTGAGCAGTCCGATTTTCCTTTTTTCATTAACCATGAACTTGAATTCGTTGTATTGTTGACAAATGCGCCCCGGGACCGAATCGTCTGCTTCATCCATAAGCGCTTCAAACTTCTTCGCCAGACTGGTCACGTCATTCAGCCCATGATCAAATTCACCAACTGCATGATCCAACGTGTCCGGCTCAAACGCAGCCCACTCTTTGAGCTCATTTTCAGGGAAGCGGGCATCCAAGTGCTCACAAACTTTATGGACAAACAGAAGAATGTCCCGTGTGTTCACTGCACTCTCACTTTCCAAAACTGTGAGCGCTCGTTTGCCCCAGTGAACTCGCTCTCCTAAATATTGCGCTCGGAGTTTCTGTATTTTCGCTCTGGCAATGCAGTGCCCATCCATGACCGTAAGATTACTGCGCTGTAAGCAGGTGCACAGCTGAGCGAGTTCCTCAAGCACTTCTGCTAGCACAGTGATTGCAAATTTGTATTTGGTGTCGGTTAGTTTTCTATGACAGTATTTCGCAATGGGGTCAGAGTCAGCATCTTTTGCACAGTATTCGGTCAACGCGCTGAAATTTCGCAAAAAAGCGTGCACAGCTTGGTAGCGTGACAGCCAACGCACTTCATTCAAAGGTCTAAAAGACAACGAATCCACTTCTAAAACCTCTGCCAGCTCTGTGAATTTGGCTTTCTTTACAGATGATCTGCAAAACATGGAGTATACTGTCCGGAGTAGCGTTTCTACCTCTTTCATTATAGGGACATCTTTCCATGCGTCATCGATTCCTAAGTCCTCCCTATGGGCCACGCAGTGTTGCTCAGTCAGGTGCGGTACCTGACGCTTCAGTAAAGCAGCCACTCCTTTATGTCTGCCTAACATGACAGAAGCACCATCTGAAGTAAACATGACCATTTTGTTCATGTCTAGCGCATGGTCTAAGTAGAACTTGGTAATGGCATCAAGGATGTTTTCTGCAGTGCATCCTGAAAGCTGAATGATTCCAGCAAAAACTGTCTTGTAACTGAAATCAGTTTGCTCCCGAAACTTAATGTAAAGCACAAGCATCTTATGCACTGAGATATCTGTACTTTCATCCACAATTAGTGTGTGAACACGAGCATTTCTTATGCTGCTTATCATCTCAGTCTGCACAACTGAGTTGATGCATTCCACAAATTCAAAAGCATAATTTTTGCTTCTCCAACTCTGAGGTAGGTCGACGTATTTTGCCATATGATCGTGTATATCCTGAACTGATAACATGGACATGTTGGTGTTAATTGCTAGCATCACATTGTCGATCAATATTTTTATTTGTTCAGGGTCGGATCGTGCTCTCTGAATTCGTCTCTCTCGGGATTCATTAGTTTCGGTGAGAATTTTATCGATAGAGTTCCCATGTCTAAGTCTTAATGTTTTCAATGCGTCTACATGGACTTTCTGTGTCAGATGACGCTTTAGGTAATCAAGCTTCCACTCGGACCAATGTTTCCCCCGTGCGAACTCTCCTTTCACCTTTGCCTCCGAGCAGAATTTGCAGATCACGCCACTCCTTTCTTCATATGTAAATATGTCTGACAGTTTTATCCTACCTGGACCATCTTTTGTGTCAGTTTGGACTATTTCATCTAGCCACTCATGTTTAAACGTTAGGCAGACTTTTTTCTGGGGCACCTGCTCTGCCTTTCTCTTCGCCATGGTAGCCTACTGTATAACTGCAGTGCTGGGGCACGCCAAGAGTAACCTAGGATACTTGTATGTAAACATTCTAACGTACATCCGGCTTGGTTGTCACATCTCAGTATTTTAAATGTTTATTACCAAGCCTGCATCGCCTTTGATGCTCAGATGTTTAACCCCTGAAAAAAAAAAAAAAAAAAAAAAAAAAAGATTTTTTTTTTTTGTGCGGTCTGAAAAATGTGCGCGGTCTGAAAAATCTATTGCGCGACTACTTTGACTGGCCTGCGCGGCCGCGCACGCGCGCAGCTTAGAGGGAACATTGCCGTAGAATACGGCGCAGCATCATTTACAGGAGATGAACATGATCACGAGATATTCCTCATGGAGGGACAGTTTTAAAATGCCCATTAGGGGCGTTAAGAGGTGCCATTGCTCTGAACGCTGTAACTTTAGATTACTTTTGAGTTACACAATACTCACTATAGATTAAAATTAAGATTTATACAAAACGAAATTCACTTTAAACAAAGGCTTTCTAGAAAACGTAATAAAGTGGTCAAAATATATTGCACATCAAATCATGTGTCCTTTATTACTCGTGCTGTTCACTTCTCACAATCAACATATATTACAGTAAAACATAGCATTAGGATATAATATTTTAACATCAAGATGAAACAAAATACTTTTACTGGTACTGTGTTTATAGCATCTGAGCAGACATTTGCGAACAAAAGCTTTATTTATGATGCACTAGGCTATTTTACAATAAACGCTTCATAATCTGTCCAAAACAGGCCAAAGAACAATCTTTTTGCGTTTAATATTCACCGAAATGAACAGAATAAGTGAAGTACATGCTCTTAACCTGATGTGGGCGTTGACTGTGCTCTCGCACGGATCGCGTCAGTATTTGACTCTCAAAGATCTATATAAACAAATGACAATAGGAGAAATGAATACAACATAAAGATGCAGAAGCAAGCAGTGGCGTTTCCCCTGTTTGGGCTGTCGTGTGTTTAACATTAACACACAGACACTAGCAGCTATATTAGATCCAATACTTACTAACACGCATCCCAAACTTTATTACTCCAGTTCTGATATGGCCATATGCATAATAATGTGTGTATTTGATCGTTCAGGAGAAGTGAGCCTAGTAATAGACATACGGTACACTCGTGTGAGCAGCAAACACGCAGTCTGACACTGGAGTGTGTGCTTTACATCCCTTTCATTAACTCTTTAGCGCTATCATACTTTAATTGGGTCATTATGCGAGATGGTGAGAGAGAATCTCCTTCGGTTTCACGATGGCGGAACTGGAAGACCTGTTAGCTGAGGAATAAATCTGGTTTATGCCTCTGTGGTACAAGCGGGTAAAAAAGAGACTCAAATAACTGTTGATTTTTAACATTCAGACAAGTGTTATACATTATAATCTGTTACGTTTCTATTTTTGTTTGTGGACACTCATAATAAAAACGAAATGTTGTGCAAAATAAAGAAAAGGAACATGATGTGCAGCCTCTCTGTCAAAGATGTTCCTTCAGAAGGTGTTCAGATAATGAACTGGAACTGGCTGAATACTTGTCACACATGCATGAGGCATGTCTGCAGAAACCGTATGTGTTAGAACAGAGAGAGATATGTCGGTGTTTCTCCAGTCTCTTCATCATCCGCTAATGCGCCACGCCCACGGGCTTAAGTTTAATCTATAAAGGTCTTAAAAGTCTTACATTAGACGTGGTGATACCTGCAGATACCCTGTCAGAGTTCAGTTATGATCAGTGCTGTGCAAGCTGCTTCCAAACTCTATTATAGGCTACTTGTTGCTGTTAATTTAAAGTAATTCTTTACATTACAATATTACTGTCTCAGAATTATAATGCGTTACATTACTCCTGTTATAGTTTAAAAGTAATAGTAATCATTTGAAGTAATAGTTACTTTCACCACAATAACTAGAGGAGTGGAACTTAACATTCTTAAATGACCAGATGTTTGGGCTACTCAGAGCATTTCACATGCGGTAGACGGCGATAGGATGGAGAGCAGCGGCGGAGCCAGACGATGTAGACATTCAGGGCTAGAGTGGGTCTGGGGGCATACTCCCCCGGGGAGATTGTGTCCCATTTACATCAGCTAAATGCACTGTTTTTCAGGCTGTTTGAGAGAATAGACTGCCTAAAAATCTATATACTCTCTGGGAAAATGATAAGTTACTCAGTAAAAAAAACTTCCCAGTAGAGCCCACAGCCTGTCTGGTATTGAACTGTTCTCCAGCTGTAGTGAAGCCAAAACACCAAACATGTTAAGGATGACTCATTTTCACCCGTGGCAAATAAAAAGGCAACCATTATCTGACTATGTTTAAGTTAGCCTGCATAGGTGGGATTGGGATTTGGTGTAAACATCATTATTAATCTTTAGAGTTCAGTTTGGTTTACTTTGTGCTTAGCTGACAAATTTGCTACATCAGAATCCATGACCAATCAGATGTGGTTTTCGGCTGCAAACTTTCGCGGTTGATTAGTTCTACAAAGGAAATGGCCATATTTGTATTAGACAGCGCTGTGTGTGAGACTGAGAGCTTTATAATGACACCAGGCATGACATGTTTCTGTGAATGGAGACGGCACGGAAGCTCGCGTTAGAGTAACTTTGGATGATTTCAGGTAGAAATCTAAAGGCGCACGGTGACAAAATATAATGAAATAACACCCTTAAATGTGTAATGTTGCCTTTTTTATTTTGACATGAAAGCTTACATGTTAAGGGAGTAAACTGGCCCAAAATCTCAAAATAGACTAACGTTATGTTTTCACCTGTCGTGTCTCGCCTTAATAAGTAAAACCTAACGTTAACTCTAGCTAGCCACTAATACAGTCATGAAACTCAAGAGTTACTACAGCGGATTCACAAACCTGCAACACTTTCGTCTGACGCAGAATCTCTCTCTGGCCGGTGAGGCTCACTGTTCCTTTTAGAAAATGTGTAGTGTCCATGTTAACTAGAGTTCACTACGACGCCGGTGAAATACAAAAGCCCGCCAATCCCTGAGGACAACGACGAAGAAGATGTATATTCTTCTTCGTTAGTTTTTATTGGCTGTTGGCATTGGCAAACAAGCTGAGTGATGAGCGACGCATTGCCGACCGCCACACACACACGGTAAAGGAGCTTTTGTTTCATTTTTTGCCGCTCCAGTCTGAAACACTGAGAGGAAATGAAGCAAAATTAAACTTTTTTTATTTTATTTTTATTTTTATTTTTTTACTAAAACATTCGGGGCTTAAGCCCAATTAGCCCCCCCCCCGCTCCGCCCCTGATGGAGAGGTGAAGTGATTATCCGGGAACAGGTCTGCTCATAGACACAACAGAACCGTACACTCTAATGCCATGACAAGATGCACTTTTGTTCTTTTCTTACTGTTGTCAGTCTTTTATTCTCTTTGAATTCAAGAGGTTCACAACACAAAAACGTCACACTGCAAAAATGCTCTTCTTACTCAGTATTTTTGTCTTGTTTCGAGTTCAAACATCTAAACATTCTTAAAACAAGAAGTATTTACTAGACAAGCAAAAGTAATTGTCTTGTTTTGGGGAAAATAACTCAAAATGAAGAGAGTTTTTGCTTAAAATAAGATAAATAATCTGCCAATGGGGTGAGAAAAATAATCTTAATTCAAACAGAAAACAAGATTTTTCATATTTTAAGCAAAAACTCTGTTTTGAGTAATTTTTTCCCAAAACAAGGCAATAATTTTTTCTTGTCTAGTAAATGTTTCTTAATGCAAGTATTTTTAGATGTTTGAACTCGAAACAAGACACAAATACTGAGTAAGAAGAGCATTTGCTCCCGTGTAAAGTGTTACTCCTTCCAATAGAGAAGAGTGAAGTTTAGTAGTTTGCTTCTCTTGTGTTCCTCAGACTGGGCTGGTGGATTACCCAGATGATGAAGATGAGGAGGAGGAAGAGGAGGAGGAAGAGGAGGAGCACTGCCCACGCAAGAGGCCTCGGCTGGGCTCATAAAGCAGCTCCGCAGGCCTCCATCTCCAGCCCAACCACAGGAGCAGCAGCCAATCACAGCAGCCGCAGCCACAGCAGGGGCTGATGGGAAGGCTAGCAGGACTAGCCGCGCTAATGAACGCTGGACTGGCTGAACTCTGGGCCTGAGGAGCCGCTGTATTAGCCGCCGCTAGGGTTCAGCCGCTGCGGAGCCTTTTCTAATGAATTCTTCTGGACGTTTGTGTTTTTAATGATTGAGCGGAGGCCAGCCTACCGCGGCTGAGGCCGTTATTAACCTTTATAATCGGATGTCTGTGATTCAGGATTTGAGCCGTTGGTTTTTAAGACATTAAACTGCAGTACGAGTGTGTGTGTGTGTGTGTGTGTGTGTGTGTGTGTGTGTGTGTGTGTGTGTGACTGATCTCAGATCAGCTCTGGCAGACCATACTCAAAGACTTTCACGACCACCGTCAATATTAGCTGTTTTTGTTTCCCCTCATTTTTGTACAATTTCCTAACTAGCACCATCTCCGTTAAAGAGCATTTGTATAAATTTGATATTTTTTACAATTTTCAGATTAAATTTGGTCCTGCAATTAAACAGTGTTGTTGTTTACTGTGTGTTGTGTTTGAGTGGGAAACCGCTGGTCTGTGTACACACACACACACACACACACACACACTCATCTGTATTCTCCAGCGGCCTCATGGGATAAATGTCCATCAAATGCACACCTCACACACACTGCATCCCTATCGTCTACTTATACTACGTCCTAAAAGTATGAACTCTTTGTGAAGAAGAAGTAGATCTTCTGAGTGTGTGGCAGAAGAGTGTGCCAGCTTCGGGACTACTTCACCATCTCTAACGGACTCTGTTGCTTAGTTACGAGCATCCCATAACCGTTTAAACTGCCCTGTCAATCATCGCGCAGCTCAAATCCTCCACTCTCAGTTTAATCTCCTACCGTATCGGAGAGAAATGTAGCCTCTCTCACACACACACACACACACACACACTCACTCGTTGATCTGCCCTGTGTGGGTCTTTAGAGACTCTCCTCATGTGTTTGCATATATTGATGCATTTAAAAGTTAATGGCCAAACGTGTCATTACAAAAGTGCTCAATGCTGCTGCAGATGAAATATAATGTGGACAACACTGAATAAATATATTCGTCAGGTTAAATATTGATAGATGGTCACTCAAACCCCTTTATCTAAACCTCTCTACTTAACCGTCTGACATCCGCCATGTTTGTAGTTTTTTAACACTTTATCCGCGTTTGTAGTTCTAATCAAATCCTCGTCCAACTCGCAATGGTTTGTGGGTAATATCAGAGTGTGTGTCGATCCGCACTTCGCATTCTGACCGGAAATAGTAAACCATCATCCGCGTTATGTCTTTACATCATACTATGATTTGGGACATACTAATTCTATTGTCGAATACTATTTAGTATGGTGTGTGAATTGCGACGCAGGGTGTGTGTGTTTACATTCTCGTTCTTAAGCCGATTATGCCTAATAATCCGACATTGATCATGGTCATGTAACCGCGGTAACCCGTTTTCTTTTACCAGAGTAAGCTCATAAACCGCTCGACTCAGGGTCTTCTCCTGATTTTGCGCGGCATGTAAACGCATTCACCTGCTTTCTGTCGGCTTACTGAAGAGCTCATGATAGCCAGCATTGAGGAACGCATTACAAGTAACTCGAGTTATGGAATCAGATTACTTTTTCAAGTAACTAGTAAAGTAATGCATTATTTTTAAAATTTACAACAAAATATCTGAGTTACTTTTTCAAATAAATAATGCCAGTTGCTTTATTTTCGTGTTTATTGACTGACGGCTCTCCTGTCCCCATGCGGAGATGAACCATAAGTGTGGAGTCGTCATGTATAAACATAAATGCTAAATCAGAACGCTGTGCAAACATCCAATAATTAAATATGTTCAATAAATCAAATATTTGTATGCATTCAATCTCACTTTATTGACCGATGTCTTGCTGCTGAACTTTAATGATTCGGTTAAACCAAAAAAGACTAGATTTGGTTTTTATTGGGGAAGTATTATCTGAGGATTATTATCTACTTTTGGTGATAAAGAGTCTTTATTTGCTCAAAAATATAACTTTTTTGTTATATAAAAAAACAAGCCCAGCCCAGGTGGAAAAAAAAAGTAACACAAAAATAATGTAACACATTACTTTTTTTTAACGCAATTAGTTACGTTTTAATTAAGGGAGTAACACAATATTTTTCCCATTACTTTTCAAAGTAACTTTCCCCAACACTTAGGTGATAAAAAATGCAAACTCAGGGCAGATTTAAACGCATCCAGCCAGCGTTTTGCATGAAATAAGGATATATATTACAAACACACTGTAGTTTATTCCCTATTCTCACTGCGGCTTCAGCTCAAACACACTGTAGTTTATTCCCTAATCTCACTGCAGCTTCAGCTCAAACACACTGTAGTTTATTCCCTAATCTCACTGCAGCTTCAGCTCAAACACACTGCAGTTTATTCCCTATTCTCACTGCGGCTTCAGCTCAAACACACTGTAGTTTATTCCCTAATCTCACTGCGGCTTCAGCTCAAACACACTGTAGTTTATTCCCTAATCTCACTGCGGCTTCAGCTCAAACACACTGTAGTTTATTCCCTAATCTCACTGCGGCTTCAGCTCAAACACACTGTAGTTTATTCCCTAATCTCACTGCGGCTTCAGCTCAAACACACTGTAGTTTATTCCCTAATCTCACTACAGCTTCAGATCAAACACACTGTAGTTTATTCCCTAATCTCACTACAGCTTCAGCTCAAACACACTGCAGTTTATTCCCTAATCTCACTGCGGCTTCAGCTCAAACACACTGCAGTTTATTCCCTATTCTCACTGCGGCTTCAGCTCAAACACACTGTAGTTTATTCCCTAATCTCACTACAGCTTCAGATCAAACACACTGTAGTTTATTCCCTATTCTCACTGCGGCTTCAGCTCAAACACACTGCAGTTTATTCCCTATTCTCACTGCGGCTTCAGCTCAAACACACTGTAGTTTATTCCCTAATCTCACTACAGCTTCAGATCAAACACACTGTAGTTTATTCCCTATTCTCACTGCGGCTTCAGCTCAAACACACTGTAGTTTATTCCCTAATCTCACTGCAGCTTCAGCTCAAACACACTGTAGTTTATTCCCTAATCTCACTGCAGCTTCAGCTCAAACACACTGCAGTTTATTCCCTATTCTCACTGCGGCTTCAGCTCAAACACACTGTAGTTTATTCCCTAATCTCACTGCAGCTTCAGCTCAAACACACTGTAGTTTATTCCCTAATCTCACTGCAGCTTCAGCTCAAACACACTGTAGTTTATTCCCTAATCTCACTGCAGCTTCAGCTCAAACACACTGTAGTTTATTCCCTAATCTCACTGCAGCTTCAGCTCAAACACACTGTAGTTTATTCCCTATTCTCACTGCGGCTTCAGCTCAAACACACTGTAGTTTATTCCCTAATCTCACTGCAGCTTCAGCTCAAACACACTGTAGTTTATTCCCTAATCTCACTGCGGCTTCAGCTCAAACACACTGTAGTTTATTCCCTAATCTCACTACAGCTTCAGCTCAAACACACTGTAGTTTATTCCCTAATCTCACTGCAGCTTCAGCTCAAACACACTCCAGTTTATTCCCTATTCTCACTGCGGCTTCAGCTCAAACACACTGTAGTTTATTCCCTAATCTCACTACAGCTTCAGCTCAAACACACTGTAGTTTATTCCCTAATCTCACTGCAGCTTCAGCTCAAACACACTGTAGTTTATTCCCTAATCTCACTGCAGCTTCAGCTCAAACACACTGCAGTTTATTCCCTAATCTCACTGCGGCTTCAGCTCAAACACACTGTAGTTTATTCCCTAATCTCACTGCAGCTTCAGCTCAAACACACTGTAGTTTATTCCCTAATCTCACTGCGGCTTCAGCTCAAACACACTGTAGTTTATTCCCTAATCTCACTGCGGCTTCAGCTCAAACACACTGTAGTTTATTCCCTAATCTCACTGCGGCTTCAGCTCAAACACACTGTAGTTTATTCCCTAATCTCACTGCAGCTTCAGCTCAAACACACTGTAGTTTATTCCCTAATCTCACTGCAGCTTCAGCTCAAACACACTGTAGTTTATTCCCTAATCTCACTGCAGCTTCAGCTCAAACACACTGGAGTTTATTCCCTAATCTCACTGCGGCTTCAGCTCAAACACACTGTAGTTTATTCCCTAATCTCACTGCAGCTTCAGCTCAAACACACTGTAGTTTATTCCCTAATCTCACTGCAGCTTCAGCTCAAACACACTGTAGTTTATTCCCTAATCTCACTGCGGCTTCAGCTCAAACACACTGTAGTTTATTCCCTATTCTCACTGCAGCTTCAGCTCAAACACACTGCAGTTTATTCCCTATTCTCACTGCGGCTTCAGCTCAAACACACTGTAGTTTATTCCCTAATCTCACTGCAGCTTCAGCTCAAACACACTGCAGTTTATTCCCTAATCTCACTGCAGCTTCAGCTCAAACACACTGTAGTTTATTCCCTAATCTCACTGCGGCTTCAGCTCAAACACACTGTAGTTTATTCCCTAATCTCACTGCAGCTTCAGCTCAAACACACTGTAGTTTATTCCCTAATCTCACTGCAGCTTCAGCTCAAACACACTGTAGTTTATTCCCTATTCTCACTGCGGCTTCAGCTCAAACACACTGTAGTTTATTCCCTAATCTCACTGCAGCTTCAGCTCAAACACACTGTAGTTTATTCCCTAATCTCACTGCAGCTTCAGCTCAAACACACTGTAGTTTATTCCCTAATCTCACTGCGGCTTCAGCTCAAACACACTGTAGTTTATTCCCTAATCTCACTGCAGCTTCAGCTCAAACACACTGTAGTTTATTCCCTAATCTCACTGCGGCTTCAGCTCAAACACACTGTAGTTTATTCCCTAATCTCACTGCGGCTTCAGCTCAAACACACTGTAGTTTATTCCCTAATCTCACTGCGGCTTCAGCTCAAACACACTGTAGTTTATTCCCTAATCTCACTGCGGCTTCAGCTCAAACACACTGTAGTTTATTCCCTAATCTCACTACGGCTTCAGCTCAAACACACTGTAGTTTATTCCCTAATCTCACTGCGGCTTCAGCTCAAACACACTGTAGTTTATTCCCTAATCTCACTGCGGCTTCAGCTCAAACACACTGTAGTTTATTCCCTAATCTCACTGCGGCTTCAGCTCAAACACACTGTAGTTTATTCCCTAATCTCACTGCGGCTTCAGCTCAAACACACTGTAGTTTATTCCCTAATCTCACTGCGGCTTCAGCTCAAACACACTGTAGTTTATTCCCTAATCTCACTGCGGCTTCAGCTCAAACACACTGCAGTTTATTCCCTAATCTCACTGCAGCTTCAGCTCAAACACACTGTAGTTTATTCCCTAATCTCACTGCAGCTTCAGCTCAAACACACTGTAGTTTATTCCCTAATCTCACTGCAGCTTCAGCTCAAACACACTGTAGTTTATTCCCTATTCTCACTGCGGCTTCAGCTCAAACACACTGTAGTTTATTCCCTAATCTCACTGCAGCTTCAGCTCAAACACACTGCAGTTTATTCCCTAATCTCACTGCGGCTTCAGCTCAAACACACTGTAGTTTATTCCCTAATCTCACTGCGGCTTCAGCTCAAACACACTGTAGTTTATTCCCTAATCTCACTGCAGCTTCAGCTCAAACACACTGTAGTTTATTCCCTAATCTCACTACAGCTTCAGCTCAAACACACTGCAGTTTATTCCCTAATCTCACTGCGGCTTCAGCTCAAACACACTGTAGTTTATTCCCTAATCTCACTGCAGCTTCAGCTCAAACACACTGTAGTTTATTCCCTAATCTCACTACAGCTTCAGCTCAAACACACTGCAGTTTATTCCCTAATCTCACTGCGGCTTCAGCTCAAACACACTGTAGTTTATTCCCTAATCTCACTGCGGCTTCAGCTCAAACACACTGTAGTTTATTCCCTAATCTCACTGCAGCTTCAGCTCAAACACACTGTAGTTTATTCACTGCGGCTTCAGCTCAAACACACTGTAGTTTATTCCCTAATCTCACTGCGGCTTCAGCTCAAACACACTGTAGTTTATTCCCTAATCTCACTGCAGCTTCAGCTCAAACACACTGTAGTTTATTCCCTAATCTCACTACAGCTTCAGCTCAAACACACTGTAGTTTATTCCCTAATCTCACTGCGGCTTCAGCTCAAACACACTGTAGTTTATTCCCTAATCTCACTGCGGCTTCAGCTCAAACACACTGTAGTTTATTCCCTAATCTCACTGCGGCTTCAGCTCAAACACACTGCAGTTTATTCCCTAATCTCACTGCGGCTTCAGCTCAAACACACTGTAGTTTATTCCCTAATCTCACTACAGCTTCAGCTCAAACACACTGTAGTTTATTCCCTAATCTCACTGCGGCTTCAGCTCAAACACACTGTAGTTTATTCCCTAATCTCACTGCGGCTTCAGCTCAAACACACTGTAGTTTATTCCCTAATCTCACTGCGGCTTCAGCTCAAACACACTGTAGTTTATTCCCTAATCTCACTACAGCTTCAGCTCAAACACACTGCAGTTTATTCCCTAATCTCACTGCAGCTTCAGCTCAAACACACTGTAGTTTATTCCCTAATCTCACTGCAGCTTCAGCTCAAACACACTGCAGTTTATTCCCTAATCTCACTGCAGCTTCAGCTCAAACACACTGTAGTTTATTCCCTAATCTCACTGCAGCTTCAGCTCAAACACACTGTAGTTTATTCCCTAATCTCACTGCGGCTTCAGCTCAAACACACTGTAGTTTATTCCCTAATCTCACTGCGGCTTCAGCTCAAACACACTGTAGTTTATTCCCTAATCTCACTGCGGCTTCAGCTCAAACACACTGTAGTTTATTCCCTAATCTCACTGCGGCTTCAGCTCAAACACACTGTAGTTTATTCCCTAATCTCACTGCGGCTTCAGCTCAAACACACTGTAGTTTATTCCCTAATCTCACTACAGCTTCAGCTCAAACACACTGTAGTTTATTCCCTAATCTCACTGCGGCTTCAGCTCAAACACACTGTAGTTTATTCCCTAATCTCACTGCGGCTTCAGCTCAAACACACTGTAGTTTATTCCCTAATCTCACTGCGGCTTCAGCTCAAACACACTGTAGTTTATTCCCTAATCTCACTACAGCTTCAGCTCAAACACACTGCAGTTTATTCCCTAATCTCACTGCAGCTTCAGCTCAAACACACTGCAGTTTATTCCCTAATCTCACTACAGCTTCAGCTCAAACACACTGCAGTTTATTCCCTAATCTCACTGCAGCTTCAGCTCAAACACACTGTAGTTTATTCCCTAATCTCACTGCGGCTTCAGCTCAAACACACTGCAGTTTATTCCCTATTCTCACTGCGGCTTCAGCTCAAACACACTGTAGTTTATTCCCTAATCTCACTGCGGCTTCAGCTCAAACACACTGTAGTTTATTCCCTAATCTCACTACAGCTTCAGCTCAAACACACTGCAGTTTATTCCCTATTCTCACTGCGGCTTCAGCTCAAACACACTGTAGTTTATTCCCTATTCTCACTGCGGCTTCAGCTCAAACACACTGTAGTTTATTCCCTAATCTCACTGCAGCTTCAGCTCAAACACACTGCAGTTTATTCCCTAATCTCACTGCAGCTTCAGCTCAAACACACTGTAGTTTATTCCCTAATCTCACTGCGGCTTCAGCTCAAACACACTGCAGTTTATTCCCTAATCTCACTGCAGCTTCAGCTCAAACACACTGTAGTTTATTCCCTAATCTCACTGCGGCTTCAGCTCAAACACACTGCAGTTTATTCCCTATTCTCACTGCGGCTTCAGCTCAAACACACTGTAGTTTATTCCCTAATCTCACTGCGGCTTCAGCTCAAACACACTGTAGTTTATTCCCTAATCTCACTACAGCTTCAGCTCAAACACACTGCAGTTTATTCCCTATTCTCACTGCGGCTTCAGCTCAAACACACTGTAGTTTATTCCCTATTCTCACTGCGGCTTCAGCTCAAACACACTGTAGTTTATTCCCTAATCTCACTGCAGCTTCAGCTCAAACACACTGTAGTTTATTCCCTATTCTCACTGCGGCTTTAGCTCAAACACACTGTAGTTTATTCCCTAATCTCACTGCAGCTTCAGCTCAAACACACTGTAGTTTATTCCCTAATCTCACTGCAGCTTCAGCTCAAACACACTGTAGTTTATTCCCTAATCTCACTGCAGCTTCAGCTCAAACACACTGTAGTTTATTCCCTAATCTCACTGCAGCTTCAGCTCAAACACACTGTAGTTTATTCCCTAATCTCACTGCAGCTTCAGCTCAAACACACTGTAGTTTATTCCCTAATCTCACTGCGGCTTCAGCTCAAACACACTGTAGTTTATTCCCTAATCTCACTACAGCTTCAGCTCAAACACACTGTAGTTTATTCCCTATTCTCACTGTGGCTTCAGCTCAAACACACTGTAGTTTATTCCCTAATCTCACTGCAGCTTCAGCTCAAACACACTGTAGTTTATTCCCTAATCTCACTGCAGCTTCAGCTCAAACACACTGTAGTTTATTCCCTAATCTCACTACAGCTTCAGCTCAAACACACTGTAGTTTATTCCCTAATCTCACTGCAGCTTCAGCTCAAACACACTGTAGTTTATTCCCTAATCTCACTGCAGCTTCAGCTCAAACACACTGCAGTTTATTCCCTAATCTCACTGTGGCTTCATCTCAAACACACTGTAGTTTATTCCCTAATCTCACTGCAGCTTCAGCTCAAACACACTGTAGTTTATTCCCTAATCTCACTGCAGCTTCAGCTCAAACACACTGTAGTTTATTCCCTATTCTCACTGCGGCTTCAGCTCAAACACACTGTAGTTTATTCCCTAATCTCACTGCGGCTTCAGCTCAAACACACTGTAGTTTATTCCCTAATCTCACTACAGCTTCAGCTCAAACACACTGCAGTTTATTCCCTAATCTCACTACAGTTTCAGCTCAAACACACTGTAGTTTATTCCCTAATCTCACTGCGGCTTCAGCTCAAACACACTGTAGTTTATTCCCTATTCTCACTGCGGCTTCAGCTCAAACACACTGCAGTTTATTCCCTAATCTCACTGCAGCTTCAGCTCAAACACACTGCAGTTTATTCCCTAATCTCACTGCGGCTTCAGCTCAAACACACTGCAGTTTATTCCCTAATCTCACTGCAGCTTCAGCTCAAACACACTGCAGTTTATTCCCTATTCTCACTGCGGCTTCAGCTCAAACACACTGTAGTTTATTCCCTAATCTCACTGCAGCTTCAGCTCAAACACACTGTAGTTTATTCCCTAATCTCACTGCAGCTTCAGCTCAAACACACTGTAGTTTATTCCCTAATCTCACTGCAGCTTCAGCTCAAACACACTGTAGTTTATTCCCTAATCTCACTGCAGCTTCAGCTCAAACACACTGTAGTTTATTCCCTAATCTCACTGCAGCTTCAGCTCAAACACACTGTAGTTTATTCCCTATTCTCACTGCGGCTTCAGCTCAAACACACTGTAGTTTATTCCCTAATCTCACTGCGGCTTCAGCTCAAACACACTGTAGTTTATTCCCTAATCTCACTACAGCTTCAGCTCAAACACACTGCAGTTTATTCCCTAATCTCACTACAGCTTCAGCTCAAACACACTGTAGTTTATTCCCTAATCTCACTGCAGCTTCAGCTCAAACACACTGTAGTTTATTCCCTAATCTCACTGCGGCTTCAGCTCAAACACACTGTAGTTTATTCCCTAATCTCACTACAGCTTCAGCTCAAACACACTGTAGTTTATTCCCTAATCTCACTGCGGCTTCAGCTCAAACACACTGTAGTTTATTCCCTAATCTCACTGCGGCTTCAGCTCAAACACACTGCAGTTTATTCCCTAATCTCACTGCAGCTTCAGCTCAAACACACTGTAGTTTATTCCCTAATCTCACTACAGCTTCAGCTCAAACACACTGCAGTTTATTCCCTAATCTCACTGCAGCTTCAGCTCAAACACACTGTAGTTTATTCCCTAATCTCACTACAGCTTCAGCTCAAACACACTGTAGTTTATTCCCTAATCTCACTGCGGCTTCAGCTCAAACACACTGTAGTTTATTCCCTAATCTCACTGCAGCTTCAGCTCAAACACACTGTAGTTTATTCCCTAATCTCACTGCGGCTTCAGCTCAAACACACTGTAGTTTATTCCCTAATCTCACTGCAGCTTCAGCTCAAACACACTGTAGTTTATTCCCTAATCTCACTACAGCTTCAGCTCAAACACACTGTAGTTTATTCCCTAATCTCACTGCGGCTTCAGCTCAAACACACTGTAGTTTATTCCCTAATCTCACTACAGCTTCAGCTCAAACACACTGTAGTTTATTCCCTAATCTCACTACAGCTTCAGCTCAAACACACTGTAGTTTATTCCCTAATCTCACTGCGGCTTCAGCTCAAACACACTGTAGTTTATTCCCTAATCTCACTGCGGCTTCAGCTCAAGCTTCAGCTCTTCTCTCAGCGCCTCAAACGCTTCTGTCTCTCTAAGCCCCGCCTCTCTGAGAGCGTCTCTGCTGTGATTGGTCAGAAAGCAAGCTCTCATTATCATAATCTGAACCTTAAGCATTGAGCATAGTCTCACCATCTCTCAAAAAAAAACAGCTTTTTAAAATAACCAGTCTGAGTTTACATGCAAACTAATAACCCAACCACACAAGACTTTATTAATAAATCAGACTAGTAGACACATTAAACTTAATGCACGTATATCATGAACATTAGTGTTGATGTTAGAGGAAGCTTCTAATGCAGTGCTTTATCTGCACTTATCATCGGCTCTGGAGAGAGTCTGAGATTATATTTCCTCCTCTCCCGTAGAAGTTTAAAGTCATGCTATTGTCAATCGTTTTGACTCATTTTTGTCGCTAATCTACCAATGAGCTGAAAGAGGATGTGATTGAACACTGCCATGACACCTGGGCAGGTAATGTTCATCAATATCATCTCATCTGGCTCAGGATTAGCCTTAATTATTCAATGCCATGAGAACAAGAGCTATACTCATAGTGTCACATTAACATTAGCTGACAGGAAATTAAATAAAATAAAATACAAAAACACAAACACAAATGACATAAAGTCCAGTGCTTTAAAAGCATTACATGTTTTCATCTCGCTTTTGTTTTTTGCTTGTTCCAAGAGGTTTCGAAATAATTTAAAGTCGTTTACAAAAGGTGAACAGCTTGAATCTTTCTGAGTTTAAAAGAGGACATCGAATACACATATTTCTATCATAAACTTCAATTTTCTATTAATAAAACTTTCTAAATCTTTCAGAAATTGAGTAAATGCAGTGACAGAACAAATGCCAAATACCTTGATGTAGTCCAGCCCCTCCTCTCTCTACAGGTAATGGGTGGAGCTTGATGTAGTCCAGCCCCTCCTCTCTCTACAGGTAATGGGCGGAGCTTGATGTAGTCCAGCCCCTCCTCTCTCTACAGGTAATGGGCGGAGCTTGATGTAGTCCAGCCCCTCCTCTCTCTACAGGTAATAGGCGGAGCTTGATGTAGTCCAGCCCCTCCTCTCTCTACAGGTAATGGGCGGAGCTTGATGTAGTCCAGCCCCTCCTCTCTCTACATGTAGTCCAGCACCTCCTCTCTCTACAGGTAATGGGCGGAGCTTGATGTAGTCCAGCCCCTCCTCTCTCTACAGGTAATGGGCGGAGCTTGATGTAGTCCAGCCCCTCCTCTCTCTACAGGTAATGGGTGGAGCTTGATGTAGTCCAGCCCCTCCTCTCTCTACAGATAATGGGTGGAGCTTGATGTAGTCCAGCCCCTCCTCTCTCTACAGGTAATGGGTGGAGCTTGATGTAGTCCAGCCCCTCCTCTCTCTACAGGTAATAGGTGGAGCTTGATGTAGTCCAGCCCCTCCTCTCTCTACAGGTAATGGGTGGAGCTTGATGTAGTCCAGCCCCTCCTCTCTCTACAGGTAATGGGTGGAGCTTGATGTAGTCCAGCCCCTCCTCTCTCTACAGATAATGGGTGGAGCTTGATGTAGTCCAGCCCCTCCTCTCTCTACAGATAATGGGTGGAGCTTGATGTAGTCCAGCCCCTCCTCTCTCTACAGATAATGGGTGGAGCTTGATGTAGTCCAGCCCCTCCTCTCTCTACAGGTAATGGGTGGAGCTTGATGTAGTCCAGCCCCTCCTCTCTCTACAGGTAATGGGTGGAGCTTGATGTAGTCCAGCCCCTCCTCTCTCTACAGGTAATGGGTGGAGCTTGATGTAGTCCAGCCCCTCCTCTCTCTACAGGTAATGGGTGGAAATTAAATAAAGAAAATTTCTTTCCAAGAAAATTGAATATAAGCTTAAAACCAGAATATGGCATATATATTTACATCGAATGAGGTAAAACATTTCAAGAGTGTTACCAGTGCTTTTGTTTTGGGTTAAGAGAAAAATGTAAATAATGAAAATGATTCCAGGGTCCTGATACTGTAGGGTGTGTGTGTGTGTGTGTGTGTGTGTGTGCGCGCACCTGTCAGAATCATCTTAGCGGATCAGTGTGTATCTCGTCTGCGCATCCCCGCATCAGCAGAGCAACTGCAGCGACAGGTGTGTGTGAGCCGGACCATCTGTGCACACACACACACACACACACACTCTTACTGCCGTCCCTCATTATTCAGCCTCAGTGTGCTGTGATGTGTGTGTGGTGATCTCATCAGTGTGTGTAGGTGTGACACAGCAGATGAACAGGAAGAGCATGTCCAGGACAGTCATATACTCCAGTCCTCCAGTCCCCTGGGTGTGACCCATGAACTCTTCAAACCATTATTTAAGATTTTATATTTTTATTTATGAACTGTTTTTCTGTTATCATCACCATAGCAATCCATGTCAAATCACAGGACTGTGGAGATTTAACGCTATTAACTTTTTATAATCATTGTTTATTCCTATTGATTCCTCCTAAAAATGA
>NC_090188.1:44620126-44625126 GCF_024679245.1 Pseudorasbora parva
CACACACTGACAAGAGCTCACACACTGACCAGAGCTCACACACACTGACCAGAGCTCACACACACTGACCAGAGCTCACACACTGACCAGAGCACACACACTGACCAGAGCTCACACTGACCAGAGCTCGCACACTGACCAGAGCGCGCACACTGACCAGAGCACACACTGACCAGAGCGCACACACTGACCAGAGCACGCACACTGACCAGAGCACGCACACTGACCAGAGCGCGCACACTGACCAGAGCGCGCACACTGACCAGAGCACGCACACTGACCAGATCGCGCACACTGACCAGAGCGCGCACACTGACCAGAGCTCACACACTGACCAGAGCACACACACTGACCAGAGCACACACTGACCAGAGCACACACTGACCAGAGCACACACACTGACCAGAGCACACACACTGACCAGAGCGCACACTGACCAGAGCGCACACTGACCAGAGCACACACTGACCGGAGCGCACACACTGACCAGAGCTCACACACTGACCAGAGCACACACACTGACCAGAGCACGCACACTGACCAGAGCACGCACACTGACCAGAGCTCACACACTGACCAGAGCACACACACTGACCAGAGCACACACACTGACCAGAGCACACACTGACCAGAGCGCACACACTGACCGGAGCGCACACTGACCAGAGCACACACACTGACCAGAGCACGCACACTGACCAGATCGCGCACACTGACCAGAGCACGCACACTGACCAGAGCGCACACTGACCAGAGCACACACTGACCGGAGCGCACACACTGACCAGAGCTCACACACTGACCAGAGCACACACACTGACCAGAGCACACACTGACCAGAGCACACACACTGACCAGAGCACACACACTGACCAGAGCACACACTGACCAGAGCGCACACACTGACCAGAGCGCACACACTGACCAGAGCGCACACACTGACCAGAGCGCACACACTGACCAGAGCGCACACACTGACCAGAGCGCACACACTGACCAGAGCGCACACACTGACCAGAGCACACACACACTGACCAGAGCTCACACACTGACCAGAGCACACACACTGACCAGAGCGCGCACACTGACCAGAGCACACGCACTGACCAGAGAGCACGCACTGACCAGAGCACACACACACTGACCAGAGCACACGCACTGACCAGAGAGCACGCACTGACCAGAGCGCACACACTGACCAGAGCTCACACACACTGACCAGAGCTCACACTGACCAGAGCTCACACACACTGACCAGAGCTCACACACACTGACCAGAGCACACACACTGACCAGAGCGCGCACACTGACCAGAGCACACGCACTGACCAGAGAGCACGCACTGACCAGAGCACACACTGACCAGAGCTCACACACTGACCAGAGCTCACGCACTGACCAGAGAGCACGCACTGACCAGAGCGCACACTGCAGGGTTCGTACGGGTGCTTGAAATCCTTGAAAGTGCTTGAATTTTGATGTTGTGTTTTCAAGGTTTGAAAAGTGCTTGAATTTTGGATAAAGTGCTTAAAAATGCTTGAAATTGTAACTATTTCTTTTACAACAAATACCTATCTGAATAAATAGTTTGTTTATTAAATGTAGAAATAAAATGTTGGAGAGCCTAAAATGAAACCTGCTGTGCTCGCGATCTGCCTGTCTATTTCCGTGTGACTCCGCCCCCATGTTGTCGTTTCAATGAACGTTGGCTGAAAGATGCTAAATACGAATTTTGGATCAAACGGACACAAACCCCACGAAGTGCCTCCTGTAAAGTTTGCAAAAATACATGCAGCTTTTCACTATATGGGCGAGTCTGCTCTTTCGAGTCACATGAAAGGTAGGCTAAGTCATAGACTTTCAAGTAAGCTAACTAAAGTAGTTTACTGTAAGTTAGCCTACACATTAGCGCCTATTTGTTTAACTTGCGCTATTAACTGCTAGCTAGGAATTCGCATTAGTGACAGAGTATATGTATAATGTGATAATGTAAGATTAATGTCCGTTATGGCATGTTCATTTGTGGAATAGGCAGTGAACGTAGCCACAAATTAAAACCTACAAACTTTAGCTCAGTGCATAAAAATAGTGTCAGATGATCATACAAGTAACCATGGGCGTAGATTACGCGGGGGACGTGCCCCCCTCACTTTTAATAAAATGTATTTTCGTCCCCCGCACTTTTACTGGGTCTCACCGATGCTAGTCGACCCGCTCCGAGCGGGATCCGAACCGGCGTTACCTGCGCGGGGGCGGGCAAGTTAACAGCTCTCTCTAATCTCGGTTGATTGCGCGCTTCTTGAGGTCACGGTCAAATGTATTTACATAGAAACCAATGTGAATACATCAAGATTTAAATTCAGAGACAAAAAATAATCTATGCATGACCTGTCATTTTATTCGCATCTAAATATGAGGAGGCGCTCTCTCACGGAAAGTCCAAAAGTGGATTCGTAATAGTCACGCTGGAGCTGCAGCTGAAGGAAAACAATGGTTATGAGAGATTAAACGTGACGACGACAATCAGACGATTGCGACAATATATGCTTTATGTGTGTTTTTCAAGCCATCTCAATGTAGGCTATTGATTGACAATAAAGTATAGGCTATCATATGAATAATACAGCTTTTAATGTTTAGTATCTTCTGCTCACCAAGGCTGCATTTATGTAATCAAAAATAGTTCAAACAGTAATATTCTGAAATATTATTACAAATTAAAACAGCTTTTTTCCTATGTGAATATATAGTAATTTATTCCTGTGATCAAAGCTGAATTTATCATTACTCCAGTCTTCAGTGTCACATGATCCTTCACTAATTATTCTCATATGAGGATTTCATAATCAAGAAACATTTATGATTATTATCTGTGTTGAAAACAGTTGTGCTGCTTAAAAATGTTGTGGAAACCATGATAGCCTACATGTTATTTTTCAGGATTCTTAAATGAATAGAAAGTTCAAATGAAAGCATTTATTTGCATTCATTAAATAAATTATCATCTTTTGTAATATTAAAAATATCACTTGTGATCAATTTAATGCATGTCTGATCAACAAAAGTATTAATTTCTTTTTTTTTTAATTTTACCACAAATGTTTAGATGGTTTCCACAAAAATTAAGCATCACCATGAGCAGCACAACTGATAATAATCATAAATGTGTGTTGATCATCAGATCCTCATCTGAGTGATTAGCGAAGGATCATGGGACACTGAAGACTGGAGTAATGATGATGCATTCAGCTTTGATCACAGGAATAAATCACACTTTACTATATATTCACACAGAGAACAGCTGGTTTACATTAGAATATATATATATTTTTACATTGCATAAAATCTATGGAGTGTTAATGCACAAGTGTTTGTAGGCTAGTATATAAACCAATTATAAAATTGGCACAAAAAAAGGAGAATAATATTATAGATATTAATTAGTGGTTATTGTTCAGCAGTGTATTTGATATCTTGCCCAATTAAAAGCAAGAGATGCGATAAATTATATTGGTCCAAAAAAAAAACAATCATTTCTGTCCCCCTTACTTCTGAAAAGATGGCTACGCCCCTGCAAGTAACTTAGTGCTGTCAAAAATATTGATATATTTTTCGATCGGTCTGAATTTCGCACGGGATTAGACACATAATTCTACAAATTCCTGCAGATTTTGCGCTCATATCTGAAGTGGGCACATACCGTTATAAAGCCGACCTCTGAAATACAAGTAAATAAAATAAAAAATAGCTCATTTTCCCAGCTTATTAATGGTCAAATACACACAAAAAATGTTACACTGTTCATCTGGGTGTGTATTAACGTAAATACCGTCGTAAACCAGTTCAGAAGAATGAGTAACAGGAACAGTGTTTTGATTCCACACTTGCGTCAGGTCTTAAAGGGGCAGCAGTTATTCAAACTACAAAAGACAAAAGATCACCTGCTGCTCTTTACTGATTATCTTGTGTAACTTTAACAGATTAATATGTATTTAATTTTTACAATAAAAATCCAATGTTATTGTAAATTTGATAACTTGTTTATTTTTTTTTAATTCAGTGTCTCACCTGAATACAGTTAGACCTAGGCCTACCTGATTTATTTGTGCTATTGTTTTTGCTTATTTGTTCTTATTTTATTACTGTTTTCTCTTCTTTTTACCATTTGAAGTCAAGCTTTCTTGTGCTGTATGTAAGCTACTGCAACACAATTACCCCATTGTAGACCATGCACTGTAAGCATATTTGTGAGATAATTGTAATGGTAATTGATCAATGATTATGAAAAAAAAGCTTAAGCTTTATCATATAAAGTGATCTCTTCAGAAGAAATACTTGATTGCCTAGACTTTTAATAGACATACACACACAAAAAAGAAATTAATTAAAAATAGAAAAGGTCAATGAGGTACATGTGATTGACTGTCTACCTCAAAGACGAATGTTTTCATTTTTAAAATGTTCAATAAGTGAGTTGAAAGTTAAGTGAACCCGTCGAGTGATTTTGTTTAGGCTAATTGTTTTTACAGTTACCCCAAAGGCAGGTTAGATAGTAAGCAAAATCTACTTAGACAGTGATACATTTAAAATAAATAAAACTTGTGATTTGTTTAAATATCTGATCCTTCTGCTTTACGAAACACGATTTTGGCTGTTTATAGTATTATTATCTTTTTAATGTGATGATAACACTAAATAATAATTTTGACAATGTATTGGTATGTAATTTACAGCGGTGTTAGGTGCTGGAAAAATCATTAAAATTGACCTTGAAAGTGCTTGAAAAGTGCTTGAATTTGACCTCTGAAAAGGTGTACGAACCCTGACACTGACCAGAGCACACACACTGACCAGAGCTCACACTGACCAGAGCTCACACTGACCAGAGCACACACACTGACCAGAGCTCACACTGACCAGAGCTCACACTGACCAGAGCTCACACACTGACCAGAGCACACACACTGACCAGAGCTCACACTGACCAGAGCTCACACTGA